>NW_020451215.1:1861-154079 GCF_003343035.1 Apteryx rowi | reverse complement strand
CCGTAACTCCCTTACCTGACGACACAGCTCGTCAACAGCAGCACACCTCCTGCAGGAGAGCTGACTGCCAGCCCAGGCCTCCCGGAGAGGCCCCAAGCACTCCCTGCAGCCTGAGACCTGCAGGGCTGCATCTGCTGTCAGAGGGTTGGTCTGGGTCCCAGCCTCTGACACAGCAAYTCCAACAGCCACTGGGGAACGCGCTCTGCGGCGTGTCACAACCATATGTGAGGAAGCGTACACCACAGGGAACAGAAACAAAGGTTCCTTCATGCACCCTTCTGCACAAACTGCTGCATCTGTTCACTGCACTCTAGGCCTGGCTCTTATATAGGCCTCTCCCTAGCACTGGCTAAGAGGGTGCTTGACCCGCCCTAATCAAGGGCCACCGGGATCAGAGGCCCCAACTCCCTCTGGTCAGGGGCAACYAAGAGAGCTCATTAGCAGCAGCCACTCCTAGCTAGAGCTTTTCCCAGGAGCTTTTCCCAGGAGAAAAGTCAATATTCATAGGTGGTAGAGTGGGAGTCATCAGATGGTAATCTGTCATAGGCAGCTTGCCAGCAACTACCAAGTGACCCACCAACAGGCTCAGCAGCGCTGTGGGAGTATACGCTCAACAGAGCTATGCCACTGCAGTTCTTGCGGCTTCATATGCTGCCTGCCATTGGGGTGACGAGGACACCCAGCTGCTGTAGCTGGGTCTCTGCTACATGGCTAGGGAATGGGCTGATTGTCCGTTTGGGGAAGTCACCGCAGCTGTCATTGTCAGGGTGCACAGGGAATAGGCTCCCTTCCTTCTTCTGGTGTGAGGGCTTTTGTAAGACAAAGATTTTCAAGTGCATAGGAGCTGTACAACCCGACTGATTAACGATGCGTAACTAAAGGAGCTGGGAAGCACAGACTGGCATTTTTGATGGAGAGCAGTCCTGTTGGACAGTGCTGGTCATGAGCAATCACTGCTGCCTCTGCACCTCTCGTGCTCTTCCTGATGAGGAGTTACACATTTTCCCTGAACTGCCTCGTATGCAACCAGCTGAGGAGCCTTGCTCTAGACCTTTTAATTGAAATACTTGTATCTATAGTTTAAAAAATTCATTTTCTCTTTACTCTTATTTTCAGAATTGCCTGAAATGTTGCAGCTAAATCTTTTCCAAAATATCATTCCAAGGCAGAGCCTTSTGTATAGTATTTTAACCAGCTTAGTTAAAGATCAGCAAAATTGGGAAAAAAAATGAAAACAGTCTAATAAAGGATGTGGCGTGTACTCTTAAGAACTGCCAGTCCTGCTTATAAAATCCRCAGTAGGTATAAAAACTGCTTAAATGTACTGTAAAATGGGGTACTGAAGGATGGTCA
Source organism: Apteryx rowi (assembly GCF_003343035.1). Classification (NCBI taxonomy): domain Eukaryota; kingdom Metazoa; phylum Chordata; class Aves; order Apterygiformes; family Apterygidae; genus Apteryx; species Apteryx rowi. The sequence goes on along the minus strand of NW_020451215.1, from coordinate 152,726 downwards.
GTTAGTTTAGAAAGAATGCTCCTATATTATAATATTTGAAAAGATTGTTTATACATTTTAGTGTATTTTTAGTATAGAATTCAAGAATAATTGTAATGCTGCTTGTAATCTGTTTTAAAGTGCTTTTTACATCCCTTAAAATAAATCTAAGCTATAACAGAGCTAAGAAATCTAAGATATCTATGTATATATATTTAGGTATATATGTTTAGGATTTTAGCAGTTTTCAGAATAATTCTATCATGCTGCATGTTTCACAAAAATAGACTGAATTGGTTATCAGCTGAAGGAAAAATAWTCTCTGTATAAAATATGTTTTGTAAGACTAAAAGGATGTTTTGAAATACGCAAAAGAGGTGGATTTCCAAAGGAATGAATTCAAGTATCCAGTTCCTATTGAGTATCTCCTAGTCTCTGTTGCAAATTCCTCCTTGAAACTCTGCAGAATAAAGTGGAAAGCTGTAGATGCACTTAGGTGCCTAAATACATAGTAAAGCAAAGTAAACAGTAGATCTGGCCCTCTAGGTCTACTCTAAGCTTTAAAGAGTTCATGAGAGTCTTTTCACTGATTTTAGTGAGTTATGGTTCCCTTTCTGATAAAATAGATAGATATATGAAGAAATTTGCCATCAAAACCTTCATGAAGCCCATTGTAAAAGAAAATCCAAAGAAGGACCTCTCAGAGTGTCTGAGAAATGTTCCCCTCAAGCATTTCAGTTACMGAAAGAGAAGATACCTAAGGCCTAATAATAGGGATGTGTCCTTGTATTTCTGAAAATATCTGCAGAAAAACCTGTTTTTTTCCTGCTGCTCTGTTTTAAGATAGAATTCTCTGGTCTCTAGGGTTGTTAATCTGGCTTGTTTCATGGACATTAGATTCCCATTAAAGAAAAAAAAGTACAACACTGAGATGAGCTCTACCGAATTGCTATCTAAACTACTGAGGAAGACTGAGCAAAGGGATGCTCTTTTGTACTGCTCTTTCACGTCTGAAAGCATTTCTGCTTTAATTCATTCTCTTTACTTCTGCTGTGCTGAGTGTTATTATAGTCTGGTGAGTTCCCGAAAGTGGGAAATGCCAAAGAAACAGGTGTCAGACTTCAAAAGAAGCATTTGTCAAGACTTAATGTTCTGAAGCTAAAGGTGACAGCTCAACCTAAATAAGTTCTTCTCAACAGGATTTAAGTTTCCTTAATAAAAAAATAATAATCAAAAGTAAAGTGCAGATCTGTCGGCCTAGAGAGTAGAAGTCTTAGAAAAATGTGCATCATTTGACATGATATCTTGATTTAAAGACTATTTGTAGTATAGTGTTCAAAGTCCAAAGTTGTTTATATTCCTCTGGTAAGATAATTTATGCCATATAAAGGCATAAGTTTGCAGCATGAAGCTGTCTGTGGGCACATTCATGGGGCTGGTTGGCCTTTGATTATCTTGTGGTAAGGGCAGAGTCTGGAAGAAGAACACTATAGAAAGAGTAATTAACCAGTAGAAAAAACAGTCCTAATACAAGTAAAACAACAAATATTTTTCTTTGTCTTCTTCCCCCYGCCCCCCCCCCCCAAAAAAAAAAAARATTGTAATTGCTGTTAAAAATGTATTTCCTGAGGAAGAGAGGGGAAGAACAGAGCCAGGTCTATGTACATACTACATGCTGTTTTTCTTGTCACATTTACACTGAATATGTGCATAAATAGCATCTGAGTTTGGAAGTTTGTCTATCTGCTTCAATAAGAATAAGCATTGACACTATGAAATAAGATTTAAGAAACATTTATAAGTAGCAGTATATACTGTTCCATGTAGCAGTCAGTGGATTAAAGCCACTGCTTTTGATTTGATGTAAAGTCTGATTAGCATAAGTGCTGCCCACTTTGCTACACTTTAAGGCCCACTCATAGAAAATAGTGCTATTTAATATAAGTATATGTTAGTGGTATCAGAAGATGAGCTTTTATATCATTGTGTCATTTTCCCTGCTCATTGGCCAAAATAGATACTGAACACCTTTGCTAAGAAGCAGATTTTCTCCTTGTCTCGTCTCCTCTTGACTAATTACAGAAGCATTTTATCTATGAATGGGAAGTCCAAGAGCAGCTGTGTGCTCCTCCATTTCTTTTGTATAACAAACCATTTCAAATATCCACTCAAAGCTTGGGTTAAMACCACTAGTCTCTATTTGTTGGCTTACCTTCAGCAATAGCTCACTAGCACATTTAGTTACATATTTGGTCTTTTTACAAAGAGGACAGTTCAAAGTCTGGTTGTATTACCAATCTTACCTTAGGTTTTGGCATGTTTTTTTTTTGTGCTCTTTTATAAATCAATACTTGCATCCATTTCTGCCATTATTCAATCCCTAATGTTCTCACATCTTTTATCACATCGCTGTGTTTGTTTTGGGTAAACATTTGAAGGACACTGTTGCCTGTATTTGAAAGTAGTACCAGTTAGTCATTTCCATGAATATTGTGTTCAGTAGGACCTGTTTCCATCTTAGACAGCAGAGCATTTGTGTCCAGTCTTGCACATCAGGTTGTTGTATCCCAGGCATAAGATGTATCTGCAGCCAGAGCCAGTGGGCAGGACTGATCAGTCCATGCGTAGGCTGTGGCAAAGGCAGTATTGGTACTGCCTTTGCCTAAATGTGTGGGCTCAGGAGGTGTGACCCCAACTCCCCTTCTCTCCTGCAAGTGGAGACTGTGGCAGTAGTAGCTCCCATCTTTTAACAAGCTGATTTCAGGGACAGAAGGAGGCTTGGATGTTTGAAAGCTTGCTTTTCACTAATATCACTTGATGTAATATTTTGTATTAGGTAGAGATATCTTTTGTATCTGTCCCCACAACGCTTGCTTTGTCCATTAGGAATCCTCTAATTAAAAGGCAGTGGGCCTGATGGAAACAGTCAGATGAAACATGCTCACAGTGTGCATTTTCCCGATGTATTTGGATTTATCCATCAAACAAATGATTATAATGATTGCTTATCATCAGCAATTCAGTAATCAGATGCATGTGCTTGGTTCTGTCTGCAGTCTGTGTGGTTATCAGTGTGACAGATTTTCTTAGGAAAATCAAAATCTGTCCCTTATAGTGCTGAAAGTGCTAACCAATGTCTGGTCTAGTCGTCAATGACCCTGCAAAGCCTAAAGGCATAGTTGTATATCGAGGTATATGAGAGAACTCACAGATATTAATAGGATTATTTGTGGGCTTTTATGATGTGTATGATTAGTCTTTTGACTGGATCAGGATTACACGTAGGGAAGAAAGAGTGGGTCTGTATGTATTTGTGTATAACAGAATGCCACATTAAGGACACTTTAAAGATCAGGCCTTGAAGACAATGGGTGTAAGAAGCTCCGGATTATTATCACTCTAATCGAGGAAGACAAGGCAAAAATAGCTGTGTGTGGAAAAGAATTCATGTAATGTGTTTGACTGTGTGTTTTTTCTGGAACAGCACAGTTCCATCTTCTGTCTGTTTAGCATTTGTCTGTGACGGATGGTGTGTCTGAAAGTCCTCCATAAATTCTAGTGGTAAAGCASTAGACACAATAAGAATAGCTGAGTTTTACTGATCTTCACCCTGGTCTGGCTCCTTTCCAGTTCTTTCCTCTTGTTTGTACTCTGTACATGTACACCTTATCAGAGGCAAGACGTGAGAGGTTTCTATCATGATGAGCAATGGAAACGTTCTTGTGCATATACTGTATTGATTCATCCCCATACTTCCTTTCTGTGTCTTCTGTGGAAATGCTGTAAAAAGCACACCTTCATAAAATTTTGCTCACCTTAAGCATTTGTAATATTGCCCCAATTAACCTTTGAATTCCCAGCACCTTGTAGTTAATACAGTTAAAACTGGCACAACAAAATGTGTATAGCAGTCAGTGAAAATCAGAGATATCTGTGCTATGTGCAGATGTGAAAGGCTGATAAGGAGGAAAGTGAAACTTGCTTATTGTGTTAATTTCCCATTGCACATGTAAGTATTAAAAATTAATAGCTTTCATTTCTGGAATTAAAACAAGAAAAGATTTGTTCTTGAAACCATATAGCAATGAACATAGTTTGAGGTAGAAGGTAAGAATAGGATCTGGCCTTTCTTTTTTGATACTACTACTCTGCCAGGAGAGTTGCCTTAAATATCAAAATCTGTACTTCATCTAACTGCTTCTCAGAGCAACAAAGTAATACAAGAATTTTGGTTAAAAACTGTATTTCATTTGGCAGGGAGTCAGCTGAAAATACCAAATATTCAACGATCTAGGTGTTATTTATTTGTTGCATTTACCTTAGAGTGACAGTCAAAGGTTCCTCCTTAGTATTGAATATCCCGTAACAGATAGAGTTCTCCAGCTTACATACAAAATTATGTTCTTATAAGTTTATCTGAGAGTGTAAAACTATTTTTTTTCAAACATGTAAACTCAAAGGTGCCTCCCTATCTATTTTGAAGAGTCAATGAAAATAGCAAATTAGCTGCCTGAACAGCAGAATGGGGCAAACATGTAAAGGAAGGAGAAAGATCAAAGTTTGGAAGAGAGTCTGCAGACTTCACCCATCTCAAGGGCTCGGTCAGCTAAATAGAGCCCAGGGGGTTGTACAGCCTGGAGCAGTGTCAGCCGCTTAACTCGGGTGGACAAATCCCGCTGGCTGCACGTGCTCCTAGTCAGAGCACTCTTGCCCCTGGAGAGCCTTCATCTCTCCTCTGCAAATCTGAGCATTAGCTTCATTGTCAAAGAGCTTTCCAGAGTAAGAAAGACAGAGTCTGATTTACGTAGTTAAAACCCAAACCAGACTGCTGCCACTGAAGTGATGGAGCCTCCAGTCTTTAACATCCAGTGTGGACATAGCTCAGCCTTTCTCATTGCTAACACTTTTTAAATAAATTRGCAGCAACTGAAAGCTGACTAGTGGTGCAAGATTTTGTTCATCTGCAGTTTCTGATATCTGGAATAAATTTTGTGACCCCATTTTGTGATTTTACAGTCCTGTTCAGGAAAGCATCTTGTAGGCTTTGTTATTCTTCTTAGGCCTTTTTCTTTGTGGTTGAAATTATTTGTTAATATACTTGACTTTCTAAAATCATTTCAAGAAGAGTAAGATTTATATCCATGATTACCTTGGTGAATGTGTGTACCTGTTTATCCTCTGCCTTGCATATTTCATGGACCTGCAATTGCAACTGAAATCTGGCTCTTGGGGTCACGCTCAGTGCAAACAGAATGCTTGAAAACATTATTGGGGAAACTCCAAAGAAAGGACTAGCAAGTGGGTACAAATGGTGATTTTCAGAGGCTTATAACTATGTCACAATTGAACGTCTTCTCATAAGGACAAAATCAGGAATCTCTTTCACTGCGCTACATCCYGCCCTGTCAAATTGCCAACTCTGCTTCAAAACAAGGGCCAAGCAAAAACCTTACGAGTGAAAGAAGTAATATAATCAGCGCAGTATTATTAATTCCGGTCTCCACTGCTGAAAACAGGTCAACCTGGACTTCCCATAAACATGGGAGATACTTCCAAATCCAAATAATTAAATTTTACCTATTAGAAGGAATTCAATACAGGCTGCACTAGTAACCCTAACCATAGAGGCCTGTCAGCTCCATTTATAATACTTGATAAAATCAATACATTTAAAGATAAAGAAAGTAAGAAGTTATAAATGTAGAATCCCAGTGAAATAGTTCCATGCATAATTGCTGCACTATAAATGAACAATAGCATCTCGTATCCTACCTTTTTTAATACAAGTCATTGCCAGAAGTTGTGTTCTCTGGGCTTGCAAAGTTGGAAATTGGATGTAAATTATAGATATTTTACATTGACCTATATGTTACATGRTCAAGAATTATAGAAGTCTCATGCAATAGTCTGTTCTGTATATATATTTAAAGAGAGCTGTATGAATATTCAGAAATGATTGTTTCTTCTGTTTCAAAGAATGAAAGAAATATGGTTGCCCTACTTATGTATACTTAAAACATTTCTCCCAAGGTCAGAGGGAGAGGTTGGAGCCAAAATAAAAATCACTCCTGGGAATGGTTTGCCACATGATCTTTTCTGTGGTTTTGAAGGCTAGAGTCTATGTGGGACAAATTTAATAAACAGATTCCAACAGTATTTTATTCAATTTCTGAGACAACATTCCAGAATGGTAGAACTGGGATTTTGCTACACTGAAAAGCCAATTGTTTTGAGATATTTTTTCTTATGATTATGATGTGGCTCAGCTCCAACTAAATCATTGATTGGTTATGCTCCTCTCCAAAGAGAAAAAGTATTATACAGAATGCCTGCAAACTGACAGTACAAACTATTAAAAGCAGTAGCTTGGATGTGCTTGCTCCTGTTCTGTCCTGAGCTTGACCAGTAAGAAGAAGCATAACATCAAGTTAATCACCTGCTGTACAATCAGCAGCTCAAAGTACTTTGCGTTTCTTGAGAAACCTTTGAGGGACATTTTTGTTGAATGCAGAAAATAACCTGATAAAAAACTGAAAACCCTTTTGTCCTTTTGAGGCATATTCTCATTGAAATAAAAGCCTTAAAAAATGTGGAACTGAGGTATCGTAAAGGCAGTGTACTTTGAAATATCCATGGTCATTTGTTTTCTGTTTTCAAAATGATTTTRTACAATTCTGAGTTCTATTTATATCAGATTGTATTAGATCTCTTAAATAAAATTATGAGAATGCAAAAGATGAAATATCCAAACCAGTACAGTTAGTCCCTGATTCAAGAAAAAGATCTCTCAACTGAAATAATATCAGCCATCTATTTAATTTTAAGCTGATAGGTCATCTTATTTCAGCCTTGAGAAGTACCTAAGAAATTTCTTTAATGCAGGTGTTTCATTGCTGAACAACCATCCCAACTTTTTCATGGTGTGTTTTCAAAATTAAAGAAGTGGCAGTGAAGCATACAGTTCCCAAACTAAAAGAAAAAATAAAACAACATTCATGATCATTACAAGAAAATAATACTCACATATCCATGGAATGTCATTGACTTGACTTGCTATAAACATGGGAGAGATCTGCGACTATAGGCACAATTTGGGCTGTATTTGCATATATTGGTTATTGGTGACAGGAAGAAAAACTCGATACTCTGAGTACTGATGCATCTTTTATCTTTCAATGTATAGTAATAAAATTAAGATCGTATACTTCTGCATACAGAGTCAAACCTCAGTTTCAGACTGTATGGATATGATCTTTATTTTGGTCATGCTGGCTGTGATTTAAGCTGGTAAAGATAAAACCAACCTTAACGATTATTAAAGTTGAACACCATTTACTCTCTGTGAAGTACAGTATATTTTTTTCTATTATACTTGCTACTTGCTTCCCCAACATAGCTCAYGGCTGTTTTTGTCTTTCTGCTTGTCATTTTTTATGCTACAAATTCTTTGGGGCATTTATCATATGAACCACTGCGTATAAGGGTGACTTATTTCACTGGAGTGTATATAAACCTGCTACGATAATAGTAATAAATGAAAGGAGGATAACTGACATGATGTTTCCTGTCCACGTCTGACTAAGCAGAACTGTATTATAACAAGGGCCATCCAGCCTAGTACCCTATCTCAACAGCTATCTGCATGGAAAAAAATCAGAGCAGGGCAGCTAAAGCCACACAGAGGGAGCAGCTGGGGTCTGCACACAGCATGGAGCATGACTTCAGAGGAGGGAACCGTTCTTCTGGAGGTTTGGGACTGAAACCTTCAGAGAGCAACTGAAATGATTTTACTGTTATTCTTTCAGGAGAAACTTCCCAGAGGCCCCGAACACTTTTTGTTCCTTCCCTTGTGCCAAAAGCACCAATTCATGCCCGCACATGATTCAAATCCTGCAGCTGTTCCCTCAAAAACTTCCACAATGCAATTAGTTATTGCTAATGGCACAAATCTATAGCACACTAAAAAGTGGAAGTGAAATAAAATAAATTTAATGGCTAGATACCTCTATGAAGACTTAAGGAAACCGTAAAGGAACAGTTTAGGATTTGTATGTCAAATYGAAAAGTTCCGAATGGCAAGAAGTGAACCTAACAGCTTCAGGGCATCTGCTTCCGCCTTCACTGAGGAAGCAATCTGAGCTGAGGCAGGAAGGGAAAAGAGGGGCCTGATATAAATACAGTTTGCACTTGGAAAACCTGAGTATTAGAATAGTTCATATTGTGCATTGGGGGGAATAGTGCTTTGCAYTGCGCAGCATGAGAGAATGATGCTGCAGACTCACGGGGTCTTCTGCTCACCTTCCGCAGCAGGAACGTAGCTAATGGTCACGCTGATGGAAATGAAAAGGAGATGTACAGTGTCAGTGTCCTCTTTTAATTGCTCAGTTTCAACATTTGCCTGAACTGCCACAGAATGACTAGTTCTCAGGAMATGTTATCAAAAAATTTGAGCAATGTTTATGAGGTCCTTTCTATGGAGTTATTAGCATTAGATAAATGTAAGCACTGAACTGCTGATAAACCTTCCTAATTATTATTTTCCATTTCATTTCTTTAAAGTGAGATTCTTCTTTCTGAATAAACCCTGAATGTTGTCTTTAGTTTACCCCAGTATAATGAAAAGCAGAATTTCATTTTTGGAGGAGAGGGGAAAAAAAAGCTACGCTATATCTACAAGTTATAGCCRTAATGACTGCAACAGTTTAGGAACATACAATTTATACAATTCGTTATATTACATAATCTTACCTAAAATATCTGATGCTGCTATTTATTTTCTATTTTTTGCGGTGATGACAATTAAAAAAAAAAACAAAAAGAACTTCTGGTTTCTTGGAAAAGCTATTGAATTATGTATATTTAATTAATGAGCATCTATTGTTACAGTTACTTGAAAAACATATTATTTTGACACAGAATAACAAATTATTCACAGAATATTCTGTTACACTTAAAATTTAGCTTGTCTTCATTTATTAGTTAAACATGTTGTATTTAGTGGAAATAAGAGTTTTCAGTTTGGAACCTTGATGTATTTGACAGTTTCATGCTTATTGTCAACATTTTTTGTGTTCTTTAATGAGTCTGTATATTGTTAAATATATTCTTCATCTTTCCATAWGGGATAAAATACAAGCAATTATAACAATAATATTCTCTATGATAAGGATGTGGTGACAGATAATGAAGTCCAAGATACCAGCCTGATTAGAAGTTACTCTTTAGATGTAGGACAAATAACTACAAGCATGGAACGCTTACACAATGAAATATTAATGAAAATACATTGCGCTTATGTCTCTATGATATCTAAATGGGAATCAGTTATCAGACCTTGAGTGTTTGCAACAAATTTCTACTCTGTAAAAAAAAAAAAGTCCAGTGAAGTTTAAAAATGTCAGCCAGCAGGGCTTTCAAATACATAATAATTACTATTTTGTTGTCTTCCTATAACTGGATAATAATACACTCCTTGCTCAGTGCAAGCTCATAAATGCTGAATCAAAAATGTGAAGAACACCATGAAATGATAAATGTGGAGCTTTATGGTACTAATTTTCTTCTAAGCAGAAAATGTAGCTGTAGCGTTAAAAATGCGAAGAGGAATTTTGACGTTTTGCTTGTGCAGAGCAAGGTTTTCACAGGAAGGAAACTGTGGCACTATTAGTTTTTATATTGCTACAGCAATGCAGCAGCAGCATTGCTGGAATTGCAGTTTAAGTGGGATGGACTTCTGTGAGCCATAGATTTTCATAACTACCCTCGTTACAACTTGCCTCTTTGATACACTCTCATACTTATTTATTTAAACATATGAGAAATAGACTGCGATATTAATCAGAGGGCATAATGAAGTGATCTCTCACTGAGAAGTTTTAATCTTAATCAAAAATTGACCTGTGTGGTATATTTTTAAAAAATAAGGCATATATTATTCAATGGTACTAATAGAACTTCTAATGTTACATTAATTTATACCAGCCAGAATTAGTATCTATTTTAAGTTAGTACTGTAGGTTGAATGACGATAAAAACTTCTCGTTTTTTGGTTAGATTTTAATAGCATAGAGGCTTCATTTGAAAGGCTCTGTTCCGATGATCAGTGAGTCATGCTACCTGACACTATAGTCTCTTTATGTGACCATGATCGCCCTTGCTGGGCGTATTATATTAAAGCAGAAGTTGTGACTTGACCTCGGCAGACTAGTGAATGGAACAAAAGTTGATAAGTGTATCAAGTCATGAAGACTGTTAAATCTTTCATTTGGACAAATTTGTCTGAGGCTATAAAACAGCATTACATGGTCTCCTGCCAGAGCGGATTCAGGCTGCACAGTCGAGCTGCAACGTAACGAATTCCTTCGCCCAGACTGCCGGGGCTGGGCGCTCCCCTGCAGGCTCCGATCGGCTCCTTTGGAAGGAAATCTAGACTCGTATGGGAGTGGTTTACAGCCTGCGCTCTTCTGGACATGGTTTCAGTATGTGGCTTAGTCTGTGCCACAGCAGGGGGCACCTCCGTTTAGCGTGAATTCAGCTAGAAGAGACTTACAAAGGGTTTGTTCAAATGTGCATATTGCATCATAACAAGAGAAGGAAAAAAAAAATCTAAAGATTTGACACAGGAGCATTTAGGTAAATGGCATTTAAGTAGGATAAATCCTGAAACTATAAAACTAATTCTTACATTGGTATCACATGTAGTGATGGCAGTCAGAGGTGCTTTTGTTTTACTCTGGTGAAATTCAATGAAATATTTTTTGTGCGTGAAAATTAGATCATTTTTGCAGTTTTCTGTTTAAAAAGGAAGTCTCAAAGCTTAGACATTTAGTCGCCTGTTAAAAAAAATACCTATCATAATTAAAGCACTGTTATAACAATGATTTAATTGCAATCCTTTTCTGTTCACATTAAAACCTTTCTAACGTGACTTGAGTTACAGCATCATGGAATATTAATGTGGCATATATTCTTATTCACACTACACATTCTCGTGATAGACCTTATTTCAGAAAAATAATGCTTCAGTTAATTGTTTTGCCTAATTTAGGAGGATATTCTTCAAAAAAGCACAAAAACCCCAAATCAGTTATCCTAGATTTTTTTGTATTGAAATATCTAGCAATGCACTTAGGATTGCTGCATAATTCTACACACACACAAATGGTAAATTGTTTTACGGACTTTTTTTTGTGTTATCTTTTTATTGTGGTAGAACTTAAAAGCTCTGTTTGAGATAAGGTCATAATATAACAAGACAATGTAAAATATGGAAGGTAAAATTTCCGGCTAAATAAATATGGAATAAATTAATTGGAACCCTTGCCAGTTCATGTGCTAATTTTGACACTCTGTATATTTTAGCAGTAGTATGAAATCCACTGTGCACCTGGAACACTGGACAAGGACATGTTTATGGTTCTGATTTTACGTTTACTGAATTTACAGCGGCTCATAGAAGAGTGAGTCGTCTGCAAGATGGTCTCCAAGAGGAGCTGCCGTGCAGAAGTGGCTCCTGTCCCTGCCCTGCAGAAGCTCCAGCAGCATCTATGCTAAGCCAAAGGGAGCGGTTGCTGAGAAACGGTGGATTGTTACATATATCTTTCTCATTTGGTATAAATAAGTTTCAGCAGGTACCTAGATCTGCTTTTTTCCTGTTATTTATTTATTTATTTCTATCTGGAAAACAAAACAAAGTATTTTTTTCAGCATCATTAAGCAATCCATCCTGTTCCCCACCAAGATCCCCACAGTTTACCCACAGCTTTATTGATTCTTCTGAACCGTATTATACACTACACAGCCAGTCAATGGGGTGATGATGACAATCAATAGAAAGTATAATAAAATAATAAACTTGGCTGGGAACAGCAGCAGTACACGTAGACCTTAGATTTTAACCTGTGAACTACATTTACATTTGACAGGCCCTGTCTGTATTAAAGCTTTTTCTAGCAGATTTGGGGCTGGGTTTGTATTTGTTGCTTGGAAGAGGTAGGGCATACAATCAATTTTTCATTTGTTTTTTAAGTAATGAGATAACAGCGTGCATTCTTGTAGGTCTCTGAAAGTGCTGAACATGTCTTCTTTTTCTATATTGTAAAGAAAAAAAAAATTCACTGAACTTGGTGAAATAACACTTGCATAAAACTTGTGCTAGCAGAATACTGTCACAAAACCAGCTACCCCCAGATTTGGATACTGCAGTTTCCATTGTTGTTTTACCAATGGCTCTAAAATTTGTGGATTTAGAGCCCATTAATGAATTATCAATGTCTAAGATGTTTTGGGCTACATATACACGGCAACACATCATAACTAGATTGTATTTGTTTTCTGTTCTTGTATAATGTAAATTAGCTCAATTAGTTTGCCAAATGATTTGCTAAAAATAATTCTTGCAGGTTATCATGACTAAATTTGAAACACAATCTGCATCTGTTTATCAGGCACTAGAAAGCTTTAAAAATCATTTCCATTAGATATGGTAATAACTCTTAGCTATAGTACTATTTAGGTATTTTCCTAACAATAATAATATTTCAACGTACTGTAGCTACTTTAATATAACATAGAAGTTCAAAAGCACAGAGCAGTCTCAGCATAGAAGAGACAGACTCTGTGTTGCAGAGGAGAACAGAACATAAAGGCAACTACTTACGGTGGGCTTCAATAGAGGTAACAATCAAAGAGAAGTCATAGCTGTTGCTTTACGAAGAACAACACCTTATGCGATGTGTTTTATAATGTTCAAAATGCTTTATCCTGTTACTATATTGCATTCTTCATTTTTCTTCCCTTGTCTTTCTGCTATCAGCTTTGACTACCTTAGTCAGTATAATGTATAAATTACTACCCTTGAGCTGTAGGTTGAATCTTAAGGTAAAATGTAAACAACCGAGTTGAGAGTGTTAGTTTGAAAAAAGGCCCTGCTAGGRTTTTGCGTGCTAGCATACTGTGTATCCACGGATAACTTACATTAAGGAACACTTTACAGGGACAATCACACAGCTGTGGTCTATGCAGGAAAAGCTTTGAATATAACACAGGCTATAACTGCACTTTAGCAAACAGGAACACTTCACAGCTTCTGACTAAGGGTTTGAGCTGCATCGCRGCTTTATTTTGAGAGAAAACCCCGTTTTGGGCTAGTTTTCACTCTTGCATACCCTGATTTTGTTGGCAGGAACCGTAGTCCCATTGGCTGTAAGGAACTGGGTGCTGGCTGCAACACAGTGAGGTGGCTAGGAAACCTGGGCTAGGGCGCAGGCCAAGCCCCCCCCCCCCCCCCATAAATACGTGTAGACAGGTGCACAAGCAGGTCTTGCACGGCTCTGCTCACGGCTACGTGGGCCAGCAGCGTTCTGTGAAGGCAAGGGAGAGGTGTGTGAAGGTCACTGAAGCTATTGTGTTACCGTGGATCGAGAAGCTTTTCCTCATACATGTGCAAACCTATAGTAAATTCCCCTGTAACCTTAGATGCTAGTAATTAATGATAGTTATGTGGTACAGCTGTAGTTTTACTGAATCAGTAGAGGAACTCCTTCCACTCTGGTGCTTCCAAAGATGTCTCCAGCTACATCCCAGGGACCCATGCAACGCACCAGATAGGCTGGACAATTGCTTGCTTTCTAAGAGGAAAAATATTTTGAATATTTTCATCCTCATGGTGGCTGCAGACAGTCTATCCCATTGTCAGCACTTCGGGTTTTTCATATTTTACATGGGTGGAAAGCAGACCATGTTATTGTAACTCATCATCCAAGGAGAATTTCTTGTTCGAGAGCCTGTACTGCCTCAGCCCTTGCAGTGTGTGTATGTGTACATACATGTGTATAAATATATACACATGCAGCAGGAATTATTTCTCTTATCATTGAAATGCAGCCAGCTCTCAGATGAGATGTGGTGACTATTAAATAGTGGACAGAATTATTATATGAACAGAAAGTGAAGAAATCGAGAACACGACAAGCTATGTGCAGGAGGTTTTAGTTGGAATATATATATTAATGACCTGTATTGGCTTTACCTGAAATACTTGGGCTTCATATATTAGTACTGGCAGAAATGACAGTGAATATTTAACACAAGTCAGAACTTTTACACTTCCATGTTTCACATTCAGTATATCTTTGTAAGTGTGTTATTCATCATACCAAAAGTGATATAAACAAATCCTGCTTTGCAGGCTGCTGTTTACTCTCCAAGTGGCATTTTAAGAGCAAACCTTCCTTCCCTGACATACCACAGTGACAAATTACAGCTAATACTTCTACATCCAGTAGGAGAGGAACACAGCACTGGTAAGGATTTATATAGTAGAGAGCCATGTGGCATATGTAACTGGCTGGCGTTTTTAGTGCCCTGCCTTGATTTGAGACAGCTTTGGCAATATGTAGCCTCTCTTCTTTGTCCTTGACTATTTTGAGATTTTGTTTGTTTGTTTGCTTGCTTGCTTGCTTGCTTTTTGTTTGCTTTCTTTTTGTAAAGCCAGAAAAGCCTCCAAAGATTTGTTTATAACAGATCAAACCAGATCTTTTCACTGTCTCACATAACATACTTAGCTTAGGAAAAACTGATTAATCAAAAACAGTGGATGCTATAAATGGAGACAAATACAATAAATGATATTTTAGGAATAGCCTGATACTTGTCTCATTAAAAACTATGAGAGATCTATATGATTAATGCAAGACATTCCACTCATTTGGCAGTTTCTTTTTTGTGTTCCTCTGAGGCTACCTTTCAAAGGCATTACATTGTGCTAATTTACTTTTTGTACTGCCTATCCCTCAAATTATTCTTCATCCCAGCATAATAGCATCTGATCTTAAAAAAACTGGTGTCATAGAAAACAAAGAGAAATTATGAGTCTTAGACGATTTTTGAAAATGAAAAAGAATCTGGTTCTACTTAAGTTCAGTCCTTCTGATCGCCCTACTAATGTGAAGCTGTAGAGGATTCTGCTAATAATTCCGTTAAAATCAGCTGGGCTATTTGCAGAAAAAAGAACTACTTGAGAGGAGTAAAGAGTATCAAAAACTGACTAGACAAAAGCAAGTTTAACTCAGTGGTACTGCCTTGACCCTTTGGCTTTCCAAAGCACCACTGACTAGCTTCAAACATACCACTTCTGCTTAAAGCAATATTTAGAATCAGATTTCAGTACATAAAACTGGTTTTGAAGCAACTGTATTGCGTCAATGCATTTGCACATTTTATAGCTATTGTAGTCATAATGGTGTTAACTATCTTATGTAGTGGCAGAAAGTGACATCCTACACATTCAGTCGGATGCTTGAACTTTCATTACACCTATGTTTATGTAAAGAAAATACACTTTTTATCTTTTAGCATATTGGTTCAGCTTAAAATACTGCTTTCTATGTACAAAATAATCTTAGAGATATGTTTCATTTGGCAACCAAAACTGAGATCAGAAAAATGTGCATATCCTCATAAAAGAAAAAATGTATGCTAAATGTAGGATGAGATTGTGATTATAGAAAATACACAAACCACAAAGGATAACTCTTCACATAATAATACCAATAAATACATACACATAAAAATGCAAACACAAATAATCCTCACATGTCTTTTTTGTCAGCCCATAAATCATTAATCCATAAATTAAATAAATATTTGAATAAAAATCTTTTATGTGGGAAAGAATCTAGTCCACCCCAAAACAGTGAATTTTTGATAATAGCCTCTAGAAGGTGAGTCTAGGAAAGTCAATGAAGGGAGCAACACACATCCAGAGGGTGCTTCAACCACTCCCCTAATTTGGCCTCTCCACAGCATCCTTCAGCCAATGCAGGTGTCTGGAATAAGCATCTCCAGAAAGTGATTCATCCTAGCTCTCCCCAATGATTAACAAAGATGCTAAAAAGGTTTGCTTAAACTTCATGTCTGCTTCTTGGGCAGCTGATGCTGGGTCAGATGAATTTTGCTTGTGACATACAGTAACTTTACTCAGTGTTTAACACCAGGTCTTCTCTACTTCCGTATCACCTAGAACAGAGGAGCACAGGACTACAGGCTGGATGGACAAGGCAAGTACTACACTACATATGTAATGATGCTGCAGACACAATGATGTATTGTGAGTTCCTTCCTTCCATGGACCAAGCTATGCAAATCAGGGTTGTTTCTTTTCCAGAATATCTAATTGCACTTTATTTTGCCATGCATGTAGCTTATAGAAAGATGAAATATGAACATACTGTCATCTATGTACAATGCAGTATAGGATTCTTTTGATCAAAAATAGGAAAGGGCAACAGAATGGCATAGATTTTTWATGCTGTACTTCTGTCATAAGCCACGTGACTATCAGTAACATGTACTTATTGTCCCTCAGAAAAACATACGTTAATGTCAGCTGGAGTCCTGTATATTTGGATAAAGGCAGGCTATCAAAGGTTGAACCAGCCATGAGATCTGAGAGCAATATTATTTTTTTGTTATGACATTCTAAGGATTTGCTTTCCAAGTTTGCCTAAATTGCATTGTTTCTGTTAGAGGTAATGAATTCTATTATCCTTCTTGCATGTTTCCATATTAGATGATGAACATTAGTCACCTTATTTTGTCTTCATTGACTGTAAGGGTTTTGGTTTGGTTTTATTCAGAAAATAAAAGGAAGTCCAGTTTATTCTCTAATAATTTGTTTGAAATAAGTGAGTAATCTGGCATCCRGGTTCTTAAGTGGTAAATGTTGGTATTAAGAGCTGAAAACAAGCATTTATAGGTGGCACCAATGCAAGAATGCATTCACAGTGTCAGTGACTAAGCTAAAGGTGGAAAGGTGGAATGCTTTACTTGGCTCTTCGTGATAGCATGGGTAAGACTGTAAAAGGTGCATATACTTGTTTGTGCTTGTAGCTATTTACTGTTTTAAAAAATTGCAAGGATGATAAGTCCATATGTTCTGTGGAAGATATCTTCCAGACTTAGTTTGGGATTTGTCATTCTGTAGTTCCTCAAAGATGATGCAGCAAATCCTGTAACAGGACAAGGACTTTTAGGTCAGAACTCGTTAAACAGACCCAGCTCACCTCCTCTTGAAAATGGAGTTAAGGATGAAAGAAACCTACACAAGTTAAAGAGTTTTTTCCATTTGCCATTCCAGTTCACTATCACGTTCCTCTGGTATGGTTTTTTTGAGCTTTCACAGGTTTGTGTGAACTGTTCTTGCCACCCTGACAGTAAACTTGCATGAAACTTAGATGAGGCTTCTTCTGCTGTTTAGTCAGCTGTTACATTAAAAAATAGGCCTTAATTGTTATCTTCTACAAACTAAACGTCTCTTATTTGGATGTTTTTTTCTTCCTTCTTCTCTCCCCAGGGTCTTGATGTGGCTACTCTGTCATTTTTAATGATTCAATATTGTGTCTTCCTTTCCCTATAAAATGCTGGGGGGTTGTTTTTGAGGTAAGTATCTGGGTTTCTGAAGGACAGGTGGGATGTCTTTATTTTCCATTTTAGGAAAAACAAACCTCTCTAGTTGTTACTTCTTATTCTTGCCAGTCTATCTCACAGTAGGCAAAGAAGAATAAGATGGCATCATAAGATGGCAAATATATCACAAAGTATTTGATCAAGTGTTCCTGCAACTAATATTGCTTTCCTTACTCATACTCTCCGCAGGCTCAGACAAATGCAGACCACAGCTGGCTGGGCTAAAATCCTCTCTTAAATTGGGTACAATGGACATACTAAATAGTTTTGCCTTTTCTTAAAGTGATTAAAAATAACCATAGAATACCTTTAGAAAGCCAAACAACTACTCTTATTTTCCATCCTTGTAGCTTAAACATAATTATCCAGCATTTTATCAACACTGTTCTTGGACTGAGATGCAGACTGGAAACTTTTGCTTCAGAGTTGATACTGCTTCTGAATTACAAGCAGTTACAGTAGATATTCTGAGCCAGTCCTGCCAGTAGTGGCAGAGAAATTACTGCAGTATTAGATTTCTGTAGCAATCAATGGGAAAGCACTGGCAGAATCTACCCTAAGGTAGTTTTCTTACCTAGCATAATAATTAAAGCAGTATTTTTAAAGCAGCTACATAGGACAATGTTTTCTGGGACTAGAAAATGGCCGCAATCACCACACTTAATTAACCCTCTCCCATTTCCCCACAAAGTTTTTCACGTTGTCGTTTTTGCTCCATCTTTTGTTCTCATTAAGCATTGTYCTGACCTTTCAGTCTGTAAAAATCAACAAAACGCATTTCCTTTTTTATTAAAAGATTGATTGTAGCAGGCCTGCGTATCACAATGAAAAGAAAAGGAGAAAATAATCTATGCTCCAAACACATCAAACTTGTTAGACAGCCAGTGCCATTTTGACCAATAGCAACAGCAGCACATATATGACTTTCAGACTCAATCAAGCAAAATAAGCCAAAGAAGCATGAACAAATAAATAAATAGATGATACTGTAAATCAGAAACAGTGTAATACATGCTGTATGACAGAAAATTTTCAGTAACACTGTTTAGACATGAATATACAGCTTAAAGAAGCTACCAAGATAATCGGTAACTATTGTATTCCTGCTTGAGAAGACAGGGAAAACTGTTTTGATATATAGAAGTGTGGATAACAATAAATCTGAAGCTGAATATAGTTTCAAAGCAAGGACATCTTGATCTAGAGGCACTGAACTCTTTACAAGAGTATTTGGAAGCTTCATCTGATGGGAAGTTAGCTGATTGCATGGATCCGTTCCAAAACATTTTCTTGTCTAAAGTTCTCAAAATAATATAAATAAACAACAATAATAATAATAAAAAGATCATACTTTGAAACATAATGGATTTACTCAGCTGATACAAATTTAGACCATTTTGATCTTTTAAATACTTATTTATACATGAACTTACCCATAAACGATCTATGAGAACCCCAATTTGGCTTTGAATCTTATTTATGATCTACTCATGTCATTACGTCTTCAGCTACACACTATTTATAAAATCTTTCTGAAAACCTCCAAACCAATTTTCAGTTATTAGAAAAATTATGACCAGCTATTGTTGAGGGTCAGAGTACTTGAACAGCATAGTCTTAGGCCACGGCCCCATTTTATATTGTTATACCTTTATTTCTGAAGGTCTCTGAGATACTGTATACTTGACACTAATCATAAATAAAATGAGAAGAAAGGAAATGGTCCATAATGTAACTATCCTTAGTTTAATTCTTCTCATTAATCTACCTTATTGGTTGTGGCATGCACTTGTTCTACCCAGTGAAGGTTTAATAGCCCTGTTTCTTTTACCATCATCCATACGCAAGCTTGTCGATCAATGACAATTATTACTTAATGAACATGTAATGATGGGTAAGCCCAGGGAGAAGGGAACAAATAAATCACTCATTATRGTCCTGATTGCAGGCTAGCACTGTCTCTTGTCAAAGCGATATCTTGTGCAGGTTTGTTTAGCCAACATCTTCAGCAGTAATCAGCATGATCAGGTGCTTCAAAGTGCTGGAAATCTTCCATAACCTACAGCGTATTCTACATCAAAAGGAGATGCAGACGGAAGGGTTCTGGGTTCTTCAAAAAAACAAAAATCAAAAGCTACAATGCTGTTTGTTTCTTCCTGATCTTTCCAAGCTGTGTGTTTTCTGTTTTTTGTTTTTTTTTTTTTTTAAATATAAGCAAAGTTACATTCTTGTTCCAGTTTAAATAATAATAAACCTTTCCAGAAGCTTTAATGTGCAACCCACAGTGACTACAAATTATTTTAAATAAACAGTGCCTGATGTTCATGAAAGATCGCGCAACCCAAGGAACTGATGTCCTATATTCATAAACCTGAGACAGCAGGAGTCATGGTGAGGTATGACAAATCAATATTGTGCCAATAAAACAGGGTATCAGCTTTGCAAAAATGCTGCAGGTATTCACTTTTGTGATGCTGATTCCTGCTCATCAAACAATGAAGTGAAACACAAATACTTCCTATCCTAGTAGCAGTCACCCAAAAGTTCTAGTCTGCCTTGCATACGAATCTCCCATTTATTTGTTAATTAGACAACTATACCAGTGTTAGAAATGGGGTAGGGGGGGTGGAGGTGGGGGAGGGCAATTCATTAAAAAATACATGTCTGGACACAGAACTGTGAACTAGATCTGTGCAGGAATTTATTGTAGTAAATTCAATAGACAGATTTTTTCCTTTTTTGATGTCATATGATGCCAAATCACTTTTAAAATATCTTATCCAGCATGTTTCTTAAAATATCCAAATAAATGATGTTTTGGTTTCTTCAAATATCAGAATTACAAAACAAGATTTTGTATGAAAAGGTATTTAGAACTTCAAAATCAAAATAGTCTTTTTGAAATAAAATGTCATTAAAAATTTCATTTAGATTTTTTTCAGTATGAACTGCTATCATGAAATGATACAACATCTATATTTTGTCAAAACAGTACTCTAATGAAAAATCATCCCACAAGACAGTTTTTATACAGTTCTGCACTGAATTCTAAAATGGCCTTTCTAAAAGGAATCTCAAATTTTTTTATATATATATAACAACTTTTATAATAAACAATTTGTAGAAGAAAATAAAGCTTATACCAACTCCTTCACAAATTTTAACAAGACAATTCTAGTAAGGAGGCAGAAGGGATGCTTTCTCACGTAAGGAAGACTCATATGTATTATGCATTCATTTATTTACTTTCAGCCTTGAAAAGAATGTTCATACAAAACTTATGAGAACATTTTGACTATCCAAAGTTTCCTTCTAATCTGCTGTACCACTTGCCAAACATAAAGGACTGTTAGACATTCAAATAACAGGTTATTTGTAAAGCACTGAAGAAAACCCACCTTGTGTTTTCAAACATATCATTAAAGGAACTGCTTCTCTGGAGGAAAAAAAAAAAGAAAGAAAATAAAGAAACCCCCACAGATTTCAAAAGCTTTTCTACCTTTAAAAATAAGAGAGGGAGGAAAAAAAAAAGAAAAGAAAAAGAAAGGAAAAGAACTGTTTCAAGTCAAAGCAGGTAACTGTTCTAGGGCAAACCCATGTTGAAAAAGAATTTAAATACTTAATTATAATTCCTATCAACAGGAAACCTCATAATCATTCTTAYCTCTTAAAATAGCTTGTCAAACATGAAAAAGGTTTATTGCTGAAACAGGCTGCATCTAGGTAAGAATCATAAGCAGAAATATATTTTAATTACCTTTCCAATATCTGCATCTAAAGTAGTTCTTCTCATAAAATTAACTTTATGTTGAATTTACTCCATTGTATTTTATAGGAATTTGGGTTTACTTTATTTGTTTGTTGTTTTGGGGGAAGCAGGTAAAGATAGGCAAACTAACCGCTCA
This sequence comes from Apteryx rowi, assembly GCF_003343035.1. Taxonomy (NCBI): domain Eukaryota; kingdom Metazoa; phylum Chordata; class Aves; order Apterygiformes; family Apterygidae; genus Apteryx; species Apteryx rowi. Next base: position 131,376 of record NW_020451215.1, on the reverse strand, counting down.
ACCTATCAGTGGAAAACAGGAGAGTTTAAAAATTAAGGATTTCCATTTTAGAATTTTTTATTTATGGGAAAGAACAATTCATATTAAGAAACATACAGAAAGACATTTTAATCCAGCTGTTTTACACAGCCAGAAAGTTTAAATGAAGGTATCAACATTTCATAATTATGTTTTTCCACTAATGTAGCTGTCTTCATAAATTATAAGCATCAATGAAAAGTGGTGGACTTGTACTCCTTGGAAACAGAAGAGAGGGATAACCTCATCCGGAAATATTCAACAGCAATCAGTTTCCAATGTATTGCAGAAAAATATACATTTGTAACTAGCTATGAAATATTTGTTCTTGTCACAATTGTTATTAAGCTATACATTTTTCTATTATAAGAACAAATATATTAAACTAAATTATGTATAAGTGATAGCTCAATTGTTTAAAATATTAGAAGTCACGTGCAGGAGCAGAGATGAGGAAACACTACTGGAATTTCTGGCAGCGGGGTGGGGGGAATCCAATAGGATCTGTTTTGTATATATGAACTTCAGATAAAATAGTATTTAAAATTTGAGCCAGTTACACATTTATGTATTTTTCAGCATTTTCCTTCATTAATTTAGAAACTAAATGCTGGGAAGCATTCAGTAGAAAAGGGAAGTATTTCTTTTCAGTTGTCTAAATGACTCTTGATCTACTGTTGTTTTTTATTTAAAAAAAAAAATCATTTTTGACAAGTTGATGATGCGTTGCCTCTCTTGCGGGCTGCTACAGGGTCGTGTCAGCAGCAGCACTTGCCTCGTGGCRCAGGCAAAGCGCAGCGTGGGAGCTGGGACACAAATCAGAGCGGCATCGGGGCTAAGACTATAACACTGTCTGAAAACCAACCTTTTCACCAATCAGTTCCTACAGTGAAGATATCTTGTATATGAAGGAGCCAGGAATTAACTTGAACTGGTACTGGGATTTCAATAATTGGTCTGCTATTGGGGCCTGCTGACATGACCACCAAAATACTTTTATTATTATTATTATTTATTTATTTATTTTTATTTGAATGACCCAAAAGAAGCCATTTCTATTCTATGGTTTTCTTTATCACATCTCTAACAGTTTGTAAACTTGAATTTTTGGATTTAATTATTTAGGGACTTCTACTGAGTATTTTATTGAAGGTAAAAATTATCCCTTTGTTTTCATTTTCAATGAAGAGATTAAGATAATTAAGTACTGATTAGCCTTAGGTTGATCTTTACTAACAAACCTGCTTATGAATTTGGCAAACTTCCACAACTTTTCCCTTTCCTGGAATCAACTTAGCACGCTACTAAGCAGCACAAAAGAGCACTGCTTTAATTACACAGTAAAAAGGATTTTTTTTTTTTTTGACCTGCTCATTGGCCTGGGAAGACTCAGAACTCATTTCTTCCTATTTCTTGGCCATAAATAATTAATTATCCTGAGGGCAAAAGTAGTAACTTATTGTCTAGGACAATGCTGTCCTTGGTCTTCAATTGTCTCACTTCCCCCCAAAGCATTAAGCAAAACACTCTAATTCATTTTTTAATAGTAGCATCTCACTGGAAGGTTGTAAAACAGCGTGTTACATTAAAGCTCTTGAAGCCTTGTCTTAATAAAATTTGAAATGTCTTTTACCAAGATAGGTAAAAGCTCTACATTTAGCCATTCCTTATAAGCTCTACTTTCCCTTTTTTATTTGCACACCTACTGTATAAACATCTTATCTGCTAATTAGTTACTTGGTTTGGTAGTTACCAGTTCACTGCTTGAATTAACCTTAAAAAAAATTCTTTAAAGCAACTGCATTTTTTCCCTTATTATATGGATCACCAGGCTATTCTGACCCTGTTAAGTACTGGTGCTGTTTATTAAATGATAATCAGATTCTGGAATGCCTTTTTCCTAAACAAAGATTGGTTTCWTTTTATATAGTTTTGAAGTTTTTCAGTATAACCTATAGTAAGAGGTACTGACAGCATACTATGAATTTCTATTTCTTGTGCTAAATATAAAGCAGATGTTTATTTTTGACCTAAGTAAGGAGGTAGAAAGCCTTGGCATATTTGGGGAAAGATGACCCTTTTTGAGGTTACCCTTGAAGTTCATTATCACGTATGTATAAAAAATGAAGTTTATGCACACAGAAGAAGCCAGAGCTGATGTAAATGCTCCATCCACCCTTATGAGCTCTGTTCCCTCTTCCTTTTGGAAGTTCCCAGATTGGCGAGAGAATAATACAAACTAAGTAGAATTTATGTGCTGTGGGCAGTAATCTCCCAGCACTTCTTCTAGATCACCAAAAACATGTCATTCACTTTATATTTGTTGCTGTATTGTTTTTTGTATTTAATTGTACGTATCGAAGGCATGCATCTAAATATGATTACTATTAAAAAAAAAAAAAAACTTCAGATGTTTTGAATCAGCCATAATTTGATCTCTCTTATGACACCTTTTCCTTGGTTATGTAATGCCTAAGCCAATTAATTTTAAATGCAGATATTTTACTAAATATCTTTTAAAAAATTCACTGAAATAGTAAGTCCATTAAATCTAACCGCAGAGGTTTTCAGGTAAGTAGTTTAATCCTTTATGATATTGCTATTATTTGGGAAAATGGAGTTGAGAAATTTAGGGAGAAAATTACTACAGTTCAGAGTCCAGTTCCTTGGGTGCAGCTTTATTGAGACTACATAAGGAATGGGAAGGTATAGAGGAAGGAATAAGATCAGAGAAGCTGCTGGCGGATACTTACTGTTGTCCTGTTTTCTGTGAAGAAGCTAATCCAGCTCTTTGTCCTTCCTAAAATGCTTTCCAGGGAGGTACTAGAGTGGTGTAGCTTGGCCTTCAGTCCAATGTCAGAACTGTAAAGATCTAAATCTTAAACTCCAACCACAGAGCTGCATTAAGCTGTCAAATAATCTTTCAAACAAAGGTAAAAGTGATACAGCTTTCCACATATGTAGCCAGAATAAAGCACAGTTAAATGAACTMTTTGGCAATATCTTACATCAGCAAAACTGCAGTAGATGGCCCACTGACTTGTGACTCTGACACCATGGTGATGAGCATGATGTATAGGCAGGAAGACAGTTGCAGAAACCTTATTTTCTTTGAAGACTATAGTGCCTTTGAATATAATTTTTTTAAAACACTTTTTCTTTAAATTCCAGCATACTCTGAATTATTGCTCTTCCATTATTTATACTCCAAAATATTACTATAACAATATCATATGCATATTAATGAATGCCTTCTAAAATTTGGTTTGTAATTGAAAATAGTTTTTAGATTTGGATACATATTTAATACAAAACCAACTTTTCCGATTAAAGGCAAAGCAAAACTGTTCCTTGCTATTTATTTTATACTAGAGGCTCTTCCTGAGCTTTGTCATGCTATGCAATTACTAAATATATATTACAAGATGGTTCTTACTCCACAAAACATATAGGCAAAGATAGGACATATTTTGCAGCTAGAGAAAAGACATGCAGAGAAATTTATGACTTTCAAAAAAAAGTTAAATGATGTTTCCAGGAAGTGAACTCCATCCTCGTGGAAGTCAACCAGCATTGTCACTACTAGACCAGCCYTTTCCTTCTCTTCTGTCTTCAGAAGAGAAGAATGGTCTCTGTCAGCTGGCAGAGGTGGTGTAAGGCTTGTATTGCAGGATGCAGAGTACCACATCTGTGAGGAAATGATGGTTTTAAAATTGATGTGACCAGAGTTAACTTGATGATATTGCAGGGTTAGGTTGTATTACTCTGCTGCTTCTTTTTCATTTATATATTTTCATTTGTTGTCAATTTCTCAGCATCACATTTTGATAAATAAATTCATTCTATAACTCAGAATTAAACAAAATTAAGCTTGACTTTATCATAGCAAGACTAACTGCCAGATGGGGTGGTCGGGCTCAGGATCTCTTGTGTCCAAAGGCAAATTTCTATTTCATATGCTGCTGTGGAAATAGACAGTTCCTTTGATAGATTATTTTAATTCAGTTCATGCACTTTTTAAGAATTGGTTTTCATTTCACATATGAGAATGTCATCCACTGATGAAATGCCAAAGTTCTAAACTGTGAAGACTGTTTTCATGGAAACTAAGTTGTAGTTGCTTTTTATTTACTTATTCATTTTTATTTATTTTCATATGAACTCATTCTCTTATTTTGTAGATAGTAACATCAGCCAGACGATCACAACTTTTAACTTAAAACTCAAAATATACATCATACCACTCCAGTGCCTCTCTGGAAGAATAATTAGAGGAGAAAAAGAGCTGGATTATATTCATAACTTCACTTGCATATGGCAAGTAAGGAGAATGCTGATTTCTCAAGAAGTTTAATGAAATGCTTATTCCTCAAAAGTTCAATAAAATCAGTAAAAAGCATGGATAGCATTCTATCTTATATTATTCAAGCTATTCCGGAGTGCAGAATTAAATTCAAGAAAACTGGGGCAAGTAGAGGGCTGTGCAACTTCAAATGAAATGTCTCAAATGTTTCTTCTGAATTTTATTTGACTTAAGTAATAATTAAATATCACTCAAAACAAAAACATCGACATTCCCTCTGAAGTGAAGCTGACACTCCATTTTGTTGAGGTGTCAAGCCAAGAATACGCAAAGGTGCAGCTCAGGAAAGAATGAAATTGTTAGTAGGGCATTTTTAATGCAAATATTTCAAAATATTATCAGAATGATAAGATCCTTGTATTGCCTGCAAGAGAATCTGTCAAAGTCTGTCAGTGAGTAAGAATAGAGCACTTATCTCTAACGCTTATATGTCAGTGAGAGATAATGGACATTAAGTGCTCTGAGTAGCTGATGGTTTTGAGTATCTTGTGTCTGCTTTCTCTATGCAGCTTCCAATTTTCAGGTAACTTTTAGAACTTTGGTCTTTCTAAGACTTTTACTTCCCTGACATATCTGCTTAGAATATGTCAATATATTCAGAAATTGTTAGGGAATGTTTACAAGACAGATTAACAGATAATGCAAACACACAGACTGCTTTTTCCTAAGAAGGCAGGCTAAAAAGCTTAAGGAAAACAACCTTGTCAAAAACTCACCAGTATAATTTTTATATCCTGAGGATATTTTTTTTGTCCAGTTGGTGATGAATTTATTAATAAAAGCAATTGAAGTAAAGGATCATTTTAGTTCATAAATATTTCTAGTCTTCAGTAATGTATAAAACATTATGACTGGTTGGAAATACAGTTTTTAGTCTTTGTTTTTGCAATATTAGTATCTGAAATATAAATGCATTCTCTGTCCAAGAGGAATCAGCAAAATCTTCTGTAATATGATTAAATTATGAAAAATTACTTGGACAAAGAACACGTTCAGTATATTGGAGCTTTATTACAATGGTTGTTGGTTAAGTATGCCAAATTGAAATGATGACTGTTTTGGGATCAGGAAAGAATTTTCCCCAGTGGACAATGTTAGTAACTGACAGGGTGTCAGTGAGCTTGAAGTTTCTCTAGTCTTCCTCTGAGATACTAAATAAATGCAGACCAGTTGTTAGACCTATCTCATAAGATCAGTTTGATGGCAAGCTTGGGTCACTGCTCTTATGTATTTTCTTTAACACTTTACATCTGCTAATTTAAGTTAATTTTTACTTCAAAACCTACAAAAACTGATATAAAATGTTTTGTGTTGTAGAATTAATGCCCTTAGTACTTCTTCCCACTGTGTTTTCAAGACATTTCTTGGAATTTTTCCACTCTTCCTTAACCTCTGCAGCACTTCCATATTGACATTTATTTTCTTTCTTGGCAGGGCAGTGTACAAACATTCTTGCTCATAGCATTGACTTGATGTAACTCTCCTAATTGCCAACAGTTGTCAGAAAAGATTGCCAATCAGTGACTCAAGGATTTCTCTCAAGTTTTTGATGGCCCTAATGCTACGCTACCAAAGACATAGGTCTCCCTTGTACAGTTTTTATTAATATTGATGAGTTCATTGACTCTCTAGGATTTCTTGTATGAAGTTTTGCTCCTGTACCTACTAGGAAGTATTTTAGTCTCAGTGTTGAGCAGATCARGTCTTACCTCACCTCTAACCCTCGCTGGGATTAAAAAACTAGACATTTCTGTCCCTACCATACTAAAAGTTTTATATACAGTATTAAGTATTCAGTAAAACAGGGAGTGGAATTTGTATCTGTTGCTCTTCCAGGTGAATGCCATAACCATTAGGCTATAGGGTCATTTTTGTTGTCTCTTTTTGTTCTAGGGAATACTTAATTGTTTTGGGACAAATTCAGTGTGAAGAACTGAGAGCAAACTCCACTAATCTGCCCTTTGATAATATTTCCTGAGAAAGAGGGGTCAAATGGAATGGAAACCTACTCTTCCATGGCAAATTGGGCTTTGCTGTGGGGAGGAATAAGCAAAAAGTCAACCAGACTGGGACTTGTCAGAGATGGCAGGGCGGTGGCTGATGTGAATCATTTGTAAGAGCAAATATCATATGCAGAAGGCTTGCGGCTGCCTCAGCTTATTTTAGGAAACAAGTTACCTCTGGTGACCATTAGTCAGAGAAGTATTGGCTCCCAGTACTTTTCTTCCAGCCTCATTACTTTCTCTGTTGACRCAATAATGGCACTCAGGCATTCAAGAATATGGCTGACATTTCTATTAATTCTTAAATTTTCAGTCTTACATGATTGCAGAAACATTCTGAATGTTTTTTCTTTCATGCTTTCTTAAAACAAATCCTAAAACACATTCCTGAATGATGTTATTTCATTTGAAAGAAAGAACCCAACTGGATTACAAATGAAAAAGTCCATTACAGTTAGGCTTAAAGTGAAACCTGAAAGAGTTCAGACATGCTGAACTATTATGTACAAAGTTGAATGTAGTTTAGAAAAGAATTGCTTACAGAAATTATTTTAAATTTCTGTACAAAGAAAGTACTACTTCTAAAGTGAAGTTGCTGCTAAAAAGAAGGTTGGGAAAGTTGAGTAGAAACTATGCATTTCGTTGCTAAAGGAAATGATTAATCAAATATATCACATATCAGATATAAAATAGCATTGTTACTATGAAACACTAGACCTTAATTAGCAACTGGCAGAGCTGTCCCAAGACAGTAGTGTGAAACCTTTAAAATTCACTAATTTATTCAGGGAAGGAAAAAAAACAGGAAATGGAAGAGGAGGGTCTACTGCACCATACCTGAATCAGTGTTACTAATCAAAGTGTTAGTAATCATATCTAATCATGTCTTAGTGCCTAAGTAGTAACTGTGAAAGTCTCCATTGTTCTAGGCACTTTTTAGAGGCAAAGAACTGCATAGTCTGTTACACATATTTAAAAAAAAAATGGGTAATTTAAAAAATGTAAATAAAACTTCCCGTAAAAAAGACTATCACATTTTCCATTTCCATTTAAAATGACAGAGATTTTTTTCAATAATTTTTGTATTCTTTGTTTCATATACATACTGAGAGGAGTAAATCTCCAAATGTTTAAAAAAGAAACCAGAAATTAAAGCATTATTTTTTGATATTTTAAAAAAATGGGATTGGGCGGATCACAAGAAAAGGCTGTCTTTTATCTTGCATCATTAATTCAGGCTCTACATAACCTCATGTTTAAACTGCCCTAGTACTTGAGGATTGCAGGGTGGCAAATGTAATGTCCGTTTCATAAATAGTTCCAGGGAAACTCTGAGGAATTATAGATCAAAACAGCCAATCTATGTACAGGCCAACCTAGCAGAAACTAGAATGTATAAGATGGAAGTAGTGGACATACAATAAATATGATACAGTGGGAGCAGTAAACAAAGCTTTTGTAAGGGCAAGTTGCGCCTTATGAGCCTCCTAGAGTTCTTTGAAAGGCTGTGTGTGGAGGGAACGAAACAAAACAAAACCAAAAAAGTGAATAAGGAAACTCCAGTTGATAGTATGCTTGGGCTCCCAAAAGGGTTTTGAGAAAGCTCTCACGAAAGGCTTTTGTGGAAAGTAAGCAGCTGTGGGGTAAGAGGAAGGTCCTTGCATTAATAAATAATTGATCAATAGATGGAGCTAACCTGTGGAGTCCCACAGGGATGTGTGTCAAGGCTGTTCCTATTCAATGTATTCATTAAAAAAAAAAACAAAACACACCTCTGACAAGGCATGAATAGTGAGATGGCAGTGTTTGATGATTAGAGTAGGTTATTCAGGGTAGGAGACCTGAGGGCCAGCTGTGGAATGTTGCAGAATAACCTTAGGTGGTTCAGTAACTGGGTAATATAATGGCAGAAGAACTTAAATTTAGACAAATATAAGATAATCTACACTGGAGGAGGGTTGAGAGGAAACAGTCCTCACTTCATATGTAAAAGGATGGGCTGTGAGTTGACTCAGCATTCAGGAGCAAGACATGCAAACCTCTACTCAGCACTCAAAAGAACTTAATCAAATGCTAGGAATTATTAGGAAAGGATCAGAGAAAAGAACAGTGAACATTATCATGCCCCTCTATAAATCCTTGGTTCACCAGCAACTATCAGGGTAGTCTGGTAGCCTTATCTCAGAAGTGGTATAATAAAAACAGGTCAGAAATGGCCAGCAAGGAGAATTAAACATATAAAATTGCTTCCCCATGTGGAACAACCGAGTAAACTAGGACCCCTTTGTCTGAAAAAGGGATGACTAAGGGGAAAATATATTAGCAATTCATAGCACAAATGGCACTGGAAAGGTGGATAGGAGTTGATTCCTCACTGTCTCTTTCAGTAAAAGAGCTAATAAGCATCAGCTATAGCTAACAGCTGGCACATTTAAAACAGTATAAAGATATTTCTTTTTATCACACACAATGAAGTTGTAGGACTCTTTGCCACATGATGTTGTGGATACTTATAGGTTGCATGGGTTCAAGGAGAGCCTGGATAAGTACGTACCAGGAAAAAAAAAATCTATTGAAGGTTACTAAGTATGTAGAAAGTACTGTAACTGCAAGAAGTCCTAGAACCACATATGGTTGGAAGTAGTACATGAGGGGAGTGTCATATATGCTTTTCTTATTTTTATACTCTTATCTAGCCATCTGCTGTTGACATTAGCTAGATCTCAACAGGTATTATGCAGGACAAAATGTCCTTTAGTCTGACTTGGAAAGGACAGTCTAATGTTCTTATCACCTCTGATGGCAGTAACACAACTGTGGCATTCCATCTTGCTTGGATATTTCCTGCCAAAAAAATTCTGAAAAAAGATGTTTCTTTAAGCCTTTATGAACTGCATTAAACTCTAGTTCAGGTCAGTACAAATTTCTTCCTGTCCAGTTCTCTGAGTAGTAGTCATGAAAATGACTACTTTTGAATTTCAGCAGCTCCCTATCATTTCATCTATGTCTGAATTTTTCTCCAACACGAAAGGGAATTTTGAATTTTTAGATTTGCTCACTTTTCTTTGTGTAACGTGTGTCAGTAAAATCACCAGGGAAACATCCACTGGTCAAGGTTCAGGCCTAATATTAGCTGAGGAACTTCAACTTTCACAGGAGCCAAAGGCAATCAAGCCTGCATACTTGGGAAGACTGTGCCTACTGTAAGTCCGTGGTATACAAATACTTCTTAAAAAAATGACACTCCAACGTAGTCACTGAACACAACATATAGTATTGTCTCAAGCATTTTAATTTACAAAATGATCACCATTTAAATGATTGGGTACAGGTGACTAATTAAGATGCTTTGCATTCAAAGGAAGGGTCTAAAAGCACAAAAGACTGCTTTTGGATTGTAAGTGAATGTTTGGTGTGCTAATTTTATATTTGCAAGTGACAAAATTGTGATCCACTTACTCCCCATGGGATAGAATGATAATATATAATTCTGTCAGAACAAGATGTGTAAATGCGATCATTTAAACTTCAAGGGCGCTCAGGCACTTTGATATGAGTTTTCACACTGTACCAAGAGAAATTTAACTAAGATAATTTTTAAACATGGGAAGCAAATTCGCTTCCAATTCTGGTCGGAACTACCAAGTGCATCTGGAGTTTTGGACTGAGAATGAAAAATCAGACTAGTGGAAACAAAAATTTAACCACAGAACAAACCTTATCCATCAAGAAAGATTCCAGTTTCCATAGTGGATCTAACAAACTTATGACTGCAAGGAAAGCTGGTTCAACTCACTTATTTACTAGAAAGCTAACAAACACACTAAAAAGGGCTGATCTAATGCAGTGTGAAACTGCCCAGTTGCTAGATCCAATGCAAGGAACTGGTGGGAGGGCTGAGGGGGTGCAGAGGAACCATTCCTTTACTGGTATCCTGGAGTTGAACCAGTTCAAGCATCAAAGGAATCGGCACCCTCGGGAACCATACTGGAGGAAAAGGCTGCTTTACAGGGAAAGCCTGACTTCCTAAAACTAGAAGGTTCATGGCTCTACATTGAGTTTTCATCAAAATAGAATATGATATCAGACTCCAAAGTGGTGTCTATTACCTGGTTCTTTTTATTGTTTTTTCCACAGATATTTATTGCAGATAACACATAACCAGATCTCATCTACCATAAATGGTGTAATTTCATGTATGCATTTATGATCTGTTTGCATTAAATAGCATTTAGTTAAATAGCAAATAAAAGCAAGTACAGAATCAAACACGGAAAGCATACTAAACCTGAAATACTCCATAACCTTCTAAAGAAAATAATATGAGGTTTCACATTGAAAAATCAAAGTTAGGGGCATCTTTTTTATAAATCTGTCTACTGGATGTTATTTTATTTGTGAGCTAATAGGGCTGTAATATTGTCATTCTTTTTTTGGACTCGTTGAATAACATTGTTGAATAATATTTGCAGCTCTACTGGAAAATTCCAAGAAGTTAATACTTTTGTCCAAATTCCTTTTTTACAGCTCTGACTTGTGAGGTATCTATCCACTCTACCAGAAGTGGAAAAAGTAACCTGCAGAAAATAGACTATGACAGCTTGATTATTGATTTTAAAAAAAGGAAGAAGAAAATAATGAAGGTTAGTTTACTATTCTCAGTGTCCTTCACAGATCTGTGACAAAACAGGTTTAACAGCCAAATAATAGGAAAATCTGGTAGAGAGCTTCATTACAATCTATATTAGTGTGATATGATTTGATCCTACAGTTGCATTCACAAAACACCTGAGCCATGACACTAATGATTGCATTCTATGCCCATTAATGCTAATGTGTGTATTAATGAATCTCCTTTCCCACTGATCATTGCCCTGAAAAGAATAAAGGAAAGATATTGTGTTTTCTGGTAAAGACTATTTTTAAGGAGAGTGAAATTGCATGCAAAATGTGATAATGCATTCTTATTTTTTTTACCAGCCATATGTCTCTCAGTAACTAATACAAGTGCCCTTGTGTATTCCGTAATAAGACCATCTTTAAAAAGAGTAGTTACATACAAAATGTGTTAATGCATTCTTATTTTTTACCAGCCTTATGTCTTATCAATGCCCTTTCACTTTTATATTACATATTTATATGTTTAGAGTATATTTTTCTTAGAGTTCAGGTACGAACCCGTCTTTAATCAGTGCAAAAAAAAATCTAAATAAGTAAGAATTACACTTCAAAGTTTTGCTTTTTATGAATTGTATGTGGTGAATACAGAGAAAACTGACAGTCTGCCTCAGAAAAGGCCAAAGACTGCATAAACTTCCAGATAAAATGTCTATAACATTCAGCTCAGGTGGTCATTTAAGATGAAGAGGGAAGATGCATCAGCATAACAGTGTGAGGAAGCCCACCTGCAGTTTGTGTGTCTGTACTGCACTGATTGAGACGCTAGGGAACTGAAAGTCATTCAGACACAGCCCTGAGATTCATCAATTAAATATAAACTGTACAAACAAATGCCATGAAAACAAAGCATTACGTGTCTAGTTTCAAATTTTGCTGTATGTTTTTTCCATGACTGTTAAACTGCTTTACCAAGAAGAATAAACATTTATGACTGGGAAAATTTGGAATTAGAATAATATTTCTGAAGTCATTTATAAGAACTGTTGGAATTCATGCTCATGCCTGTCAGTAGCATAGAAAAGGCACCAAAACAAAATGGACTCATCTACTGTGATTTTATTTTTTTCTTTAATGCTTGCAGTTGAAAGGTCTAAATATTCAAAAATTCTGTAGTACTTAACCCATGATAGGATGAATGAATAGTTAAAAACAGGTTGGTCAGAATATTTTTACTCTATTCATTGTCCTAGTAATATGACTAATGCTGTATTTCTGTTATTTTTAATACTGAYTTACATTTGAGAAATGCAAAAGCATTTTAGTCTTATCCTCACATTTCAGAAATGTCTAAGCATGGTAGAACAAAGTTTTTTGTTGTTGTTGTTGTTTGGGTTTTCTTTTTTCTTTTTTTTTGAATCATTATTTATGGATAATCAAAAAAATGCTAATATGAATCTGGATATGACTGCTGAGCATTTTGAGATGAAGATCACTTTGCAAAAATGATATTTTTTAAGTGTTTTTCATGRCTTAAAACCATGTAATTCTTCTGTCTATAAAACAAATGGATATTCTTTTTAAATTCTCTTTGCTGGTTTTCCTATCCTGGCAGTAATTTTATTAGTTTGTAACACATTGCTCCCAGGATAGCACCAGATGGATCTGAATATATGATGGCCTTTTAACAATAGTCTGTCATCAATGACTGCTCCTCTAAATGCTCTTTCCTTCATTCAAAAGTTAAATGGACTCTTAAAGCATGAGAAGGAATAAATATGCAACTGTATTATATGAGTATTATTAAGATAGAACATGCTAACAATTACAGAAATTACAGTAAATCATAAGTACAGTTGTTTGCTTAAATCTAAGAGGACACAGAGATTTCTTTTTAATGCACTGTGGACATCTGTCCACACAATAGCATATTTCTTTACTACATTTCTGTCATAGAGAATTTTTGATGTCACATTTAGCAACAGAATGAATAGTCACAGTAGTTGTTTTACTATGCATTAAATGATCTGTCATATATGAAAGCTGGTAATTTATCTCCTTAAACCAATGAATTTCTTGGCTCTCTGCACAGATGTGTGCGCAGAATAAGGTATCTTCACTTACCAAACTGAATCTCCCCCTAGAAGAAGAATCTTTTGCAAAAATAGAAATGAAAATGAACTTCTAGGCTCCAGTAGAGATAACATGGCTAATATAATTTAAGACAAAAGAGATATAGAAGTACCTACTGATTTATTTGAAGAAGCTTTTTGAGCTGAAGCCCAGAAAGATCACCTGTTTAAATATATTTGTGATACAACAAATACAATGCATTCTGAAGATACTGAGGTTTCACTGAAAACACTGTTAGTTGAACATCTTGTTTCCCTCCTCCCATTTTCCTACCAACAGAAATAGTAATATTTCTGCCTACACATGCAATGCTAAACAGTTTATCAAAATGCAAGGAGCAGGTGCAGTACCTGGTGGCATCATTTTTCAGGAGAAATAAATAGTACTCTAAAATGATGAAACTTGTCCCATCAGACCCAACTATCTAATACCTAATGCTGCCTTCATTTCCAAAGGATATATTGCCTCATGCTAAAGAATCCTCTTATTTAAAGAAACCTACAGAGATGCATGGAATATTTTTAGGATACACTTTTACTGCGATGACTATAAGGATTGGGATAGAATGAGAGGTTCTTCTTTACAGAGAAATAAACTAACTCCCTCATTATCTGAAAATATGCTCCTTCCCAATCTGTACCTTTATGGCACTATAGAGATATCTCAGGTAAATATACAAAATCCTCATTCGCTGTTTCTTTGGTATACTGCAGAGGCAAATCTGCTGTGGATGCGCACCTCAGATCTGGATTTGTACTACAGACATTGACCAGCATTATTTCCCCAACCCAACCCCTTCCTTTCATGTAAAGGTCAGTCAGGCTAGTCTCTATGGTTTGTAGAGAGCTGGTGTGATTGGTTTGGTTTGGGCTGTGTTTTCAAAGTGTACTCCTACTATATAACAGAACAGTTGTCTCTCTCTCTTTTTTTTTGGTGTGTGTGTGTGTGTGTGTGTGTGTGTGTGTGTTTGTTTTTGCTGTAGACATTCCTTGGTTGCGTCTCAAAGATGGTTGTTGACTCTCAAAATAGAGATTGTTGTCTTGGCTGTTGTCTCTCAAAATAAAGAGACAAATCCAGCCTATTCCAGAAAGTTTTTTGTTGATGGAACTATTAGGTTAAAACCAAAGCCAATCTTTTAATCTTCAAGATCTCTCCTCAGAGTCTTCCTTCTAAATCAGTTTGGAAAAAAAGATGAACCTTCCAATCTGGTCTGACATTGGAAAATTTGCCATGGTCATCTGAATGTAACCTAGAGAATGAATGCTACATATTTTTTCTTATTTGTAATGTAAAATACAGATGCTGTCAAACTCTGTACATGCCTGCCTTTTGGCCCAGTTTAGCAGGACGTCTGTACAATATTTATTTTAAAGGAAATAAATTTTCAGGTGGCAGGGGACCAGATGATATTTGTAAATTCTGCATCTGAAAGAAAGGTGGGCAATGTACTGAGAGCATGTCAATGGGGAAAAACCTTATCTTACCATAACTGCTGAAGGTAAATTTTCAAAAAGTAAGTTGTGCTGAACTGAAGCCCATGCTCAACCCAAAACCTGTCTTGTATCCTGCGTGACTGAGAGGCCAAGCTAAGATTCGGTCTTCAGGCAAGCACAATAGCTACTGCCTCGTACACCACTTGCTCTGAAGGCAAGCACAATGCTTTACGGCTGTCCTTTGGGAAGAGGCGTCAGCTGTGGGGTCCTTCCTGCGAGAGTCCTGGCCTTTCCTACTGGAAAGGCAGCCACTGTACAATGCTGTAAGTGGTTTTGACTGGATCAGACAGTTAGAAGTCTGGGTGTCATCTGCTTCTTCAGATTAATGCACTCCTGTTTCCTTAAAAACCTTTCCCAATGGCTGGATCGAGGATAAAGTGAAATATTGCAGAACGCTGCTTAGAGGAACGGCTGTGTGTTTTGTTTGTGTACCTGTTCACTGTTCTTTCTGTTGACCCCCAGAATCCAAATGCGTGTGTTTTTCTATGTAAAATATATATATATTTTTTACAGAGAGGTGGAACCTTAAAGCAGTTTGTGTTTACGAACCAATTTATAGTCTGGTTAAGTTCCTGAAAGGCAATTTGCTAAATGACTGAGTTCATTCTTGCCTGATACTACTTCCCAACAAAATTGGGTGTGTGTGTGTGTGGGGGGGGGTCTCCCTACTCTGTGAAGGAAATAAATTCATGGCTAAGGAGAGGATCCATCTGGGTACTAGGCGGAGAGGAGTTGTACCGTATTCTACATTGTTCTTCTACTTTGCAGTCTCAGAGTTGTGTAGTGCTTTCTGCAAGTTTTGAAATTCATCCAGCAGATACACATCAAATGTTATAAGAAAAAGGAGACTTGATTAGGAATACGTTTTGATCTGATTTATACCAGAGTGCTTGAAGAGTTATGAGAGGAGTTTAAAGTGGCTTGATGTAAATCTCTATTGAAAAGTATTGACAGATGGACTTGACTTTCTGTTGGGGGTTTTCTAATCACTGAATTTGACTTCCATTGCACTACTGCCTTTGTTCTAAGGTATTCAGCATTGAATTTCTCAGAATATGTCATTTAAATTTTAAAATAATAAGACTGCCAAGTCTGAAAGAATTCTTTTGTAGAGTATCTTAAATTTGACTTTTTATGAGAATTACTTATATGGAAGTGACAGATAATAAATGACTTGTGCTGTATTTTTATTAGGTTTTAAACAGCTGAAATGTACTGCTAGCTTAAAAAAGTGTTCCTTAAAACTAAAGGGCGAGCAGGTTCATTTACTCTGCTGGAAGTGCACTGTGCTATCACACTTGGGAGAACTGGGAAGTGACCTTGGGATTCTCAGTCAATTCTCCAGTGAGAGTGAGTTCTGGAAAGGCTGTCCTTCGCACCATGGTTTTTGCATCAGATTTATGGACAGGTTAATAAAAAGTAAGTAGTTCTGGTGCAAAATCCTGGCTTTCGGTGTATGAATGAAGGCCACATAGATCAGTGGGAGTCTTCTGGTAATGGCAGAAAGATGACACCCATCTGTTTTTAATGCTGTCTTGCCCCACAAGTAGCCGGCTCTAGGCAAGGCCATAGGCATCTTACTGCTGTCATCTAAACGAATCTCTTCTATTTTGCATGACGGATACTTAAGTACTTGGAGTTTTCTTGCTGACATGTGTCAGGCTCATGTATATCAGGTGATTCCAAAAAGTGAGTCTGTCAAAAGAGCGAAACTGTTCAGCTATTAACATTTCCAGTTCTTATGAATGTGGGATCAGAGCCATCTCTAGCAATCAGGAATATCTTCAGTCTTAGAAGTCATATACTACTTGCAAAGATTATGAAATGGAGAGAAAAAAATTGGCTTTGAATTTGCATGTACTCCAAAAGAAGAAAAAAAGATATTCCACAAACTCTTAATCTTCACAGATGTTGTTAAAACAGTACTATGGTAGTGATGCCACCAAAAAAAAATCTCCTAATTGCCTTCAAGAGTAACTGGCAACAAAGCTGCTAAAACAAAAAGTAATTAAAAAAATAAAAAAAAAATCTACCTGCATTTGCTCATTTAACAACTAAATAACGTCTCTTTTGATTTTTAGACGTTTCTTTCTTCCTCTTTTCTATTAGTTTTCATGAAGTTGATCACGATCACAGTCACAGAAAAACACATTTCCAATATTTTTGCATGTACCTTTTTTCACTGAAATGTTAATCTATTGTCGAAACTGTTTCTTATCCATTCAAATAACAAATTAATATAAGATAGATAGTCATGAATAACATGTTAGTAAAAAAGCCTCTTGCAAATAATTGATAAAATAAAAGAGGTTTAAATATACAAATTGTGAAAGCCTCTTTTAGTTCTAGTGTTGTGTGTATGATAACATACTTTGCAAAGAAATGAGAGTCTCATCTTTCAAAGGATGTCAGGCAAATAGTTTAGTGGGAAGTACAAGACTAATTACTTTTTAAAATGATAGTCAAGGACTCTTTCTTTTTTGAATTTTAAAGACAAGCTCCTTTATCTTCTTTCCAAATGCAGTCATGCATTTCAATATAAAAATGCCAGACTCTTAGTTTGCCCTTTTTTGTGTTCAGTTTCACAGCTGATCACTTGATTTCCCCCCCCCCTTTCCTGTTAGAGTCAGCTCAGTTAAGAAAAATTGACTTACATCCCTTATTGATTCTGCATTAATTCAGCACTAGAAATGCCCTTGGCAATTTTACAATTCAGTCTTCTGGTATTGTTGGCAGCCATGTAGGATCAGCCCCTAAAAACATTATCAAACTTTACCTTATACCTACTTTGATTTTTTTTTTCCTTTATAATTCATATTAGAATTTTGTTCCCAAATCTTATTTTCTTGTATTTTGCATTAGTCGTCTCATGGCATCATTGCAATTGTGATGGGCGTTATTGTCAGTGATGTGGCAAGAGCCGTATTCAGCTTCACATTTCCAGGAAGTGAGAAGAGAGGGGGGAAAAAAAAAAAAAAGCTTGTCAGCTTTAATTTAATCTTTCTAATGGAAACTATTGAATGGCAGGGTTTATGTACCATGGCCTGTGTTGGCCACTAAAACAGAGCTGCTTTCTCTAGTTCTACTTGATTCATTATTAGTAATTGAGGATCAGGAGAAAGTGTTCTAGAGTTTTTGAGATTGTCCTGGAATAAACAAGGTAATGGCTTCTCTAAGCCATTGTGTAGGACCAAGCCTACAAATCAATGAAGGACTGAAGAGAGTCCTTCTAAGACTGTCTTATTGAAAGAGAAAGGAGTAAGAGGTTTTTTTTTTTCGTTTTTTTTTTTTCTCCTAGCTTGGAGGCAGATGACAAAAAGCCATAATCATTTAGAGATCAGCTTTTGACTCTGTACAAAARTCTTTCTACAGAAAACTTTTGTAAGGACTGAAGCAGGTGCTATGAGTTACTTGTGATGATGAGGGTGAGGAAAGACTATTCTTTGGAAAGCCGTCCCTTGAAGACCTTAAAGAATATTTTTCTGAATAAAATTATCTCAGCAAAATCTGGGCGATTCCAGCTGTAATGAAAGAAAGTGAATATAGTAGTTTGTGCTACTCTTGAATAATGGAGAATAATGGAAATTAGAAATGTAACTTATGGATATTTGCTAATGTGAGCTGACCGGTCTGAAGATTTAAAGGTCAGGGAGATAAAACTAATGCATACACATTTTATATTAGCACAATGTTTGTCTGGTAGGGAGGTTTTTGGCAATATCAATATACGATCATGATGCATCTTCTAAATTCATGTAGCTGGTACTATGAGAGTAAATTTAATGTCAGTAAGATTGTGTAATTTCTTTTCCCTAAAATCCTGAACGTTTTCAATCTTGAAACAAATATTGGAGGATTCAAGGGAGTTGCAAAAGAAAGAAAACAACAGATGACAGAAAATCTATTGTGATCTCTGCTAATCATTACCATGTAGTCTTTTATTGATGTTTCACATGGAATTTTTAACTTTTAGAAATAAAGCTGTTGTGGTGAAGAATTATAAGTAGAGAACACTGTATTTTTCTCCAGTAGAAGGCACTGGAGTAGAAGGTCGCTGACTTTTACAAAAGGGACATTTTCCTCTAGGCGCTTGTAAAGTAGCTTTTTCTTTCTTAAATTCATAGGTCATTGCCTTGCAAATTTTTGTTGCATTGATTCCTGTGGCTCAGTAACTCCAGGGAGAAACCTAAAGGTGGACAAGTACCTAATTGTCCCCAAAATGAAAGAATGAACTTAGAGAGGAGTAGATTCTAGAAAGCCATGACTATTTTAYGTTTATACTTGCATCTTTTCTTTCTTTTACATTACATGGCTCTTACCAGCATAATGCCACTACTTTTGTTTTCTGGCCCTGCTTTGCTAAATATTATTCCTTTTATTCTTTTCTCTTCTAAAACCGTGTTTCTGAGAACTTCGTCATTCTTCAGTGTCTGCCCATGCAGAGTGACTGTCACTAGTGCTCAGTTTTATTTTGGATCCTTCCATACCGCACCTCCAGATTTGCTTCAGATACCATTGTTTCAATTCCCCCTTTCTGCCGGGACTGCTGAAACAGAAGGAAACAAAACATAGCAGCAGACTTAAGATGTGTGCGCTTCTCCTACATTTTTCTCTGCCTTTTTTTTTTTTTTCTTTCGCGTGTCCTGACTTTGTGTTTTGTTAGGCAGTGAGAACATTTAAGGAATTGTCTTTAAAAAATAAATGAAAACTCGTTGACTATCCAAACTAGCTACTGGGCAGGTGAAGTACGTTTCAGTGCTTTGTGCTAGAGTGTGTTTGCACTATATTTGTACAGTACAGATATCTCTTCTAGATGCCCTACTGCTTTGTCAGAAGGGCCTGCATGCATTTTCCCCTGCTTTCATCTTCTGGATCAGTCACTGATAACAGCAGGATATTGATCCAGTGAACTGCTATGTCCTGTGCACGTGCTGAAACTCCGACTGTAAAACTGCAATGTTTTGCATCTATTTCAGCATTTCCTGTTTTAGTGTTAATTGACAAGATCTTGTCTGCCTGAAGAAGTGCAGGGTTTAGGATCCACTTTATAGGATCGTATTATGTCTAGGGATTAGACAGTCCGGTTAGGATATTATCTGCTATAGCAGAGAACTAGGATTTTTGTCAAAACTTTTAATCTTACTTTTACTTTTCAATGGCATACATGGTAAAATGCTCTGAATGTCTTTCTCAACTACACAACTATCTAATGTTTACCCATCTCTATGCTTGATGTCCCTCAACATAGTATAGGATATCTAAACATAATAAGACATTGAGACCTTCCTAATCTTACAGATCTATGTTAAAATGCTGATGTGAAACCACTCTAAATAGAATAAAACAAACACACCTGTTTTCTCTCTCACCGAGAATAGTATCACTATGCTTCCAGCTTCATCATCAGTTATGAAAAACTTTCAAGGAAAGAATACTTCTCCTTCCTAAAACTGTCAGACTGATTGGTGATAGAGGCTAAAAAAAAGAGTGGGAACAAAGAGCTCCTTAATCTCTCTTTCTCTTTTCCTTTTTCATTCCCCCCCCCCAAATTCTCTTATAAGCTTGCTTGATCATCCTTTACAAGTTAGAAACATATCACAAACTTTCATCTCTCTTTAATATTGGTTATTATACCTTTCTCCACTTAAAATTGCTATACTTATTCTGTTGTTGGACTTGCTGGACTACTTCATCCAAAGAGGCAATCTAACTTCCAGTTTCATTTTCTGCATGGACAAGTAGTGATAGTTTGAGTGCTAAATGAACATTTTCCTATGTAATCAAATCTCTTGATTCCACTTATGCAATCAATGAAAACTGGAAAAAGTCATTTAGAATCAACAGTATTTTTCTTTAGAGCCATTATACTCTTGCATACTAAATTTACTTGCCTGACATTTCTCTGCTGAAGTCTCATGTGAATGAAACAATCTATTTCAGAAAAAGGTGAAAATGGAAGCAATCTTATACCACTGCATGTGTATCGTCTTTAAAGAATGGAACAGAATAGTCCTCCTCTGTATAACACCACTCTTAACCAGTGTGACTGGAACCCCTACAGGACAACTTCCCCTCTGGCTTTCCTCTTCCTTGATAGTCTCTTGGGTTATTCCATTGATTCCTTCTGCCTTTTACAGAGGGCAACATTTCTTAATTTAATTGCTCTTTGCTCCCGCCCCCACTCCCCATCTGTTTCTCTGGCCACCTTATTTAAAGAGAGGGAAAGTAAGTAAGTTGTTGGGGTTTTTTTCCTCCTGCAGGCAAGAAGAATGGTATTTTTACTGATAGATCTTGGACTCTGAAAGATGTGATTCCAGTGAATCACTAAATCTTCTAGCTATCTCTATTTCTTATATACCCTTTTACCTTATAGTAAGAGATTTTCTGAAACCAATAAATATTAATCTGCAACTCTATATATTTTCGGTTGTTCCCTGAAAAGAGCTACATCTCCAGGAGGCCACCTTAAGTTTTATGTTTTATAAAATAAGTTCAACTTATGCTCTGGTATTTGGTTGTAAATCACATTTTTAAAAAATCGGAAGCAGGTAAATGAACTGGAATCTGTACTTATCCAACATTGGTTAATAGCACATACATCTACTGGATCATGAAAACTACCAGAGTTTGCAGTTGCAAAGTTACATATTGTGTGCACCCACCTTCTAATTGCTATAAAAAGTTGGATTAGATATTCTATAGCTACAGACTGTCTTTGGGAATGGTGTGATATCCTTAGGGAGAATCTATTGCATTTTTATTCTTGATGATATTAAAGGTCTCTAATGATCTCTCAAAAATAATAATACAGGGTAGCTAATTATCTCCTTGAAATAGTCTCACTTCAGATTTTTTGAAATACATAGAGTTCTTACTATTGCCAATAAGAGGACAGGGAAAAGTCATCTGAGATGTTGCCTATGACAAATGCATGTTTACTAGTGCTCTTCAGTCAACTGTTTTGAAGACATGAGAAATTTTTTCCTGCAAGTGAATGATTTATTATTACAGAGGAAGAAACAACCCTTTGTAGTATCCTGGTAAGCAGAAGGGAGATTTTCTATTCTGATTTTTAGTATCACTATTTGGCTCTGTGTATGAGAACATCTACTGTTTACTGGGTCCTGCATACTTGCAAAAAACAAAACCCCACAAATATGGGGTTAAAAATCCAAAGAAGATAGCCATACAAAAGTCACTTAGTCTCTTTCTTTCCTCTAGTGACTTTTTTTTTTATTTAAAATAGGTAATCTTCCTGCTCCACTCTGAAATCACAGTTGAATTCTGCAAACTAAATTAATSCCATACAAGCTAAATTAAGATTGACCTGTCCTTGACTTCAACCAACAGAAGCCCATCAAGTAGCATGTAAACTACCTTTATCAAGGATGATTTCTTTACTTTTCCTGACTGTGTGTCTCATGGCTAATTTATTGTCTAGTCAGCGACAATGTATTTCCTTTCCCTTATTGTCTTCATTTGGGCAAAAATACCCAATAGAGCCACCCTGTAGACTGGGCATTTTACATATGCATGAGAATTGAACAAGTAGAAGGTAGTCAGTGAAACCCTCTGGAGGTTGTAGAAAGTTCGGTGCTGCTGTACAATATCTTATATGGTATCACCAAGCCACCGTTATACAGGGCACATAAAATGAAGACAAATTTCCCTTCACTTCCTCTGCCATTTTTCATTGAATGAGTCTTTAGAAAAAGACAGTGAGAGAAAGCAAGAAGATAGTTCTCCTGACAGATAAGAATTAAGGCAACCACCACCAAGAAGTCATTTTCTCCACCTTGAGCTTGCTTTAAAAATAAAATTTTTGATTCTCTGTCCTTTCACAAATGTTGACTGCAGCATGACATATCAAATGATATCTGCTGTCTTTAAAACAAAAAGCTGATACCTTTTTTCTTGATAGCAAAGAGTCAGAATGAGCCAAAATTTATTCTTTACCTGGCAGTATTGGCTAATATTACTATTATATTTAATATTATCCAGCTTTAATACCTAACATCTAATATTATCTGATTATTATAGAACCAATATTAAGTGTTATCTAATGTGAGTAAGTAAATATTACAATAAAATCTTGCTAGTATTATCTAAAATGACTGCATGAGGTGTTTAGTCATCAGGTTAGGAATAGCATACTAATAATAGTAACTACAAGGAACTAGTTGTTTTTGGTTTTTTTACTTTTTTCCTTTTGCTCAAACTAAATCCCATCATAGTATCTTTGAGTTCAATACTGCTCTTAGAGATGCCATCAGGAATACATCCCCATTTATCCTGTAAAACTGGCTAATGTACATTTGTATGCAAAATGCAGAAACAGATTTTACAAGATACACATATCCAAGAATAGAGTAGATAGCACTTGATGTTACATGCATTATTTATGGCCTTCATTTGGCCTTTAATCGTGTAGATTTTGTGAATTGTTCTGGACTGATATCTCTGGAGCATCTAGTTCTATCTATATGCAGGAAATGGAAGAGCTGCTGAGCAGCAGTGTGTGGGGAGAGGTTCAGTCTAAGTTTTTCAGGATCAAGGGAGAAGATTAGGAATATAATGAGGCATTTGACCTCTGAGTAACAAGAGACAATTTGGTCTAAATCAGATGAAAATTTCTCAGCAAGAAGAAATAGTCTTTCTGAATWAAAATTATGTACTATATGTTAGAGGCCTGATCCAGTCAGTCTTCCCAGAGATTTCAGGATACTTAGGGTGAGATCTTAAAGATGGCCCCTGAGGTTTTGAACTTTTATGGTGTCTGGTTACTAGTCAGGTTCCAAGAGTTGCTATCATGTGGGCTTACCTGTTCTGTTCTTTATTCTGCTTTAACTATAATGTGTCATAAAGTCACAACCTTTTTCTCACACCAAACATGTCTGTTCTCAGTCAAGTATGCCTTCAGCAAATCTTTCTTGTAATTAAGCTATTTAATGACCCTAAAGACTATCTGAAAGTCCTAAATACTAGCTTTACTCTTGATTTAACATAATTAAAAAATAAAAGTAAATTACTTTCCCACAAAATCTTATGCCTTATTTTGAAGCTGGCCTTAAATACTGTTTAGAGGTAAGGAAATGAAATGGAAAATTCTGCAATCCTTTTCAGTGTCTCTGGCAGTCTTACAACTACAAAGCCCAAAGCCAAATATTCATTTTAACCATATTTTGTTTGGAAAAGATGCTTTAAGCAAATTAATTCACTTTAACTCTGGAATGCTTTAATAATGTGTGGATACTGATGTTGATCAGAATACATATTGTGCATTTGAAACATAATAGTCCTGTCTGTAATAACCTGGAGTTACTATACGCTCATGAAAGGGTGAAGTGGACTGGCTCCAGTACTAAGGAACGTTCATAACGGTGGATACTCCAATGCTAACTTAAAGCATCCATTTTCTATGTGTGTGTCTGATTAGTCTCCATTGTGATTATGTGAATTTTTTTTTATTTCTGAGAAATTCAACCAAAATTCATTTAGATTAATCAAAATCTATGTCCAAAAGTTGAATTTGAGAAGGTAAAAGCTTCAAAGCAAAACTACCCTCTCTCATCTGCTCTGTACAGATGGCAGAACGTCAGATCTATTTGATTTTCACCATGGATTTGCAGATTTGCCTCTGATATAGACATGCATCTGACAGATACGAAAAGAACATCTAACATCTTTTAGTGGGAGAATCTTAAAATYAGAGTGAGGATCCTCATGATGTGAGAAACTTTTTAGCAAAAAAATTTTTAGAAAATTGTAGGAAATTACTGTTATCCATGCATAACTCCACTATGAAACTGAGTTGAGGTATGGCTTCTCCTACAGGAGTGACCCTGCCGTCCCTCTCCCAGCTGATGGCAATGTCCTTTTTAAAGTCATTCTCCTCATAGAACTTCATAGTTTTAGGCTCTGAAGTCTGCCCTTATTTGCCAGATTTTTTATCTAGAAAAGATGCTGCAGGTGTGGACGATGCTCTAAGAATGCAGGTAAAGGAATGCTATCTATTTGCTGTTATCTCAGGGCTCTCGGATATGTGGGAACTTTACCACACGGGTCCTGTAGGTATGAAGTGGATGGGCAGGAGGAGCAAGTCAAGTTCTCTTGTCCAAGACAGAGTCAAACTCTGTCTCCTCTACTGAAACTTAAACAGTCAAATGAAGACGGCAATGTGAATAGCACTTGCTTCTAGCAGACAACTGATATCCAGATTCAAAAGATATTGAAATGAAGATGCCTTCCTTTTTTTCTTTGGATTTCCATGAAAATTTCAGATATTTCATATCTGAAAGATATACTCCATCTACAGCCATAGCTACCACAAACAGCAGGCCTGAGATTATAACTGCATGACTGAAGCCCTGGCAAATGCGCATTTCAGTTCTCTGAACAAGAGGATGACTATCTAATACACACATTACATCCTGAAAGATTTTTATGCCTGGTTACTCTCTTTCTGAGGACTGCTTGGCTAACTCTTCCAGTGCTCTCATCATCAAATTGGTCAGCTGTGACCTATAGGTACTTTTGTGGAAATTAATAGTTGCTATCTAGTTAAAAGGAAGACAACTTTCTGCCATTCAACAAGAATATATAACCGGAAAGGCAAATTAAATAATCTGTTACAGTAGGCACAGAGTGCAGTTTTCATTTGAATGTTATATTCAACCTTTAGCTAAGTCAAGGTTTAGTTAAGGTTCCATTTTAAGTTTTTCTAGAAATTAATTTATTGATGATCTTTTAAAACATATCTAAGATGCAAAYGGTAGGCAGCTGAAAAAGGCATGTCTGCATGGTTCTTTTCATATGTAATGTTAATACATTTGGGACAGACCATTCTGACAGAGATTTTGTGCCTTCGTGTAAGTATGCATATGAATAAAATGGAGTGCAGTTAACAAGCACCATTTGAACACAGTCTATGTTGAACATGCAAATATTTTGAATATACTGTTTTTAAAAGGTTTCTCCATAATGGGTCCGCAGCTTTTTAAGGAAGTCCATTTCTGCAGGAAATAAGCTTAGTCAGCAAAGTACACCAAAAAAACAGTAATGCGATCAGGACAAAGTAGGGCTGTTATCTCAAAGGGATTGATTGATTGATATTCATTTCATGGAAACAGTTATTTTTAGAAATTAAAATTAGTTTCCATTAAAGCTGCTGCTTTTAATTAGAAAAAATAGATTTATTGAAATTGAACTCTTGTGAGATCTAATAAGGTGAGTTTTAGAACTCAGAAGTAGTCTGAAAAATTCAGTTTGGCTTCAACACTTTATGTTGGTCTGTTTGAATAGACTCTTCCCTTTGAAATTCAAGCTAATATTTTAACCTGCAGTAGTTTTCATTTTAAAATGACCAAGATTGAAGTAGCGTTTCAGAAATAACTTGAGAAAATTATTATTTGTTTATTTATTTATTATTTTATTATATGAAATTCATTTTGCATTGTGAAAATTTTGAAATACTTTTTGTCTAAATTGGGTTTTAGAAAAATATTTGAAATGTAAGGATGATAAAATTGTTTCCTGAACAGCTCTGCTAGTAATGACAGAGCTTGAAAAGCACACAATTAGGAAATAAAATGTTTTATATTTTTATACTATTCAAAGAATGTTTAAAGCACTAATCCATACTGATCTTATGTATGATTGTCTCGATCCCTATTTATTCATGCAGTCTTCAAAGGATCTACCTTCTTGGGGTATGGTTCCTGCATGGGGATGAAAATTTTCTAATATGAACCACAGTTTGGTTATAATTTTGCTTATTTGGAGCAAATATACATTTAGTCCTTTTTACCTTGAACACACAAAATAGAGCATACAGTTTCATTGTTCTGAAATTCCTTGCATCCACTTTTTCAGGGAGTTCTGCACCTTCATTTTCTTGCAGTCACATTTACAGTTCCTTCGATCTCCTTTTTCTCTGTTCCTAAGGGTGGGCTTTCAGGTCCTTGCTGATAAAGAGGAAGTCCATCTCTCACTTCTGGGTGCAAGTTTCTGTTCCTTCTTTGTGTTGCCCCAGATAACTTGTATTTGCTAGACACGTTAAAGATTTTGGTAGGATTTATAAAAGGCATGGAGAATTTTATGTGGGAGTCATCTGTACATTTATCACAATTGCCTTCATCAGTCTGCTTTACTACATTTGATTCCTTAATCCCAAATTCAGGCAATCTCACGTTTGGATTAATGGCAATAGTTGTAGGAAGACTTCTATTTCTATTTGAAATATTTTTAAATTATTATATTAAGGTTTAAGTTTTAAGATTTAGTATAATAACTTTAAATTTCCATTGGTAACTTAGATTTTAAAATCTAAAAAAGAAAGCCCATAATCAAAACCAAGAAGCCTGTACCTCTGGGAGGTTCCTGAAGTCTGGGATACAATTTGAGATGCAGACTGTCAGCAGTCTAGAGATTTAACTACTTTGTTATGGATTGCACTGGGTTGTCAGTGCTTTAATGACTTGTCTACAGGAAGTGTGTGTGTGTGTGTGTGTGTGTGTGTGTGTGCTCGCTCAAGTGTTTTACTTTTTATTTCCCTCTCGTAATTTCATTTTCATGAAAAAAATCAACTATATTATAGGTTTTTGTTTTGAAATAAGGACTCATTTTTAAATTTCAGATTTTTTTCTGGATAGAACTGCTTAGTTTTAACATACTTTTTAAAGGGCATGATGTCACTGCAACCATACAACTATTGCTAACAGATTTGGCAATCAATCATCATCATAAACATTAAAAGGATAGTACTCTGCAAGGTAATGCAGAGTACTATCTGCAAGGTAGTGTTCAGTTGGAGAGGTTATTATATGATCTTGAAAAAACATTGGAGTTCCTGATTGCTTAATATATTAACTCATTTATTATCTATCTACTGGAAAAAAATAAATGAGTTCTGTATGTTTTCTATTGAAGGAAATGTGTTAGAAATTTTGCTAACATAGACAAGTCAAAGGGCAACAGAAATTTCAAAGCAGATGTTTATATAAGAAAAAGATTAGAAAGCTTTGATTAAAAAAAAAAGCAATAACCAAGATCACTTCCTTTCTTTTTGCTCATGTAGTTCTTATGATGCCCTGAACAGAGTGTCAAGAGCCTGAGGACAAATAAAACAAAAAGGTGYATGCTAGTCTACAAAGGAGTCGATATAGGGAGCACTTCATGAGCTTATGAGTATTTCTATTAAATATACACAAAAATAAAGCTGAAATGAAGAAGTGCTTCTTTGATGTTTTTCCTAATTCCCTTACTGGGCACATTTGATGAGGAATTCTGTCACTAGTTTCAGTGACATCAGGTTTTGGCCATACTAAGTTGAAAAGATTGGGCAAAGTGTTTTTATGAAATTGAAAGTGTCAAGATGCTTACAGAAAAGAAAGACCCCATTGATTCATGTATCTTGGCTTTCCAAAAGGTATTTGATGAGGAAAAGTTCTTAAAGATGTTAAGCTGCTGTGAGATGGTAGAAATGTTTTTTCACATGGAGGAAAAAAAATTGTTAGAAGGTAGGAAGCAGTTAGTAAATTTTCAATATTCATAATGGAGGAAGTGACCGTGAGATTTCATGGAGATATCCTATACTGGATAGGAATCACTTGGAAAAATCACTTGGAAAAAAGATGGGAATAGCAAGATGATGAAAATTTTTTGATGATAGTAAGATTGTAAAGCAAACGGCAAATTGTGAAGTATTGCAGGAGAACCTTGTGATACTGAATATAAAATTCATATTCAGTGGGTACCAAGCGCATGATTGATTGAAGAAAAAAATTATTTTGCTTTTTTAACATAAAATTTCTTTTTTTTTGTTGCATCTAAAAGTAATTTGGAAGATTGCTGCATATTGAATGTGTCATAGACATGTAGTGTTTAAGATCATCAATAGGCTGAAGGGAAACTCTCAACCTAGAAATGTAAACAATTCAACTGCTCAAGAAAATGACAGATAAAATTCAATGTTAATAAATGTCTAGTGGCAAAAAACTATTCTAAGTTTACATATACAAAAAGAAATATTTTCATAATTCAGAATGAATTATATCATTCCCTAATGAATACATCTGTGAAAATACTCACTAAATGCCCGGGCCAAACAAATACAAATAAAAATCCTAGGAAAGAAAGAGGGAACAAGATAGGGAGTTTTATGATGCCATGGTGCCAGATGTCAAATACTGTGCCCTGTTTTCTGTCCTAGACTCTTCCCCCTCTTCTCCAAAATCCCACAGAAACATAGGAGAACAAATACTTAAAGCCTGGCAAGGAAAAGTACAAATATGCATTTTCTTTTCTGTACAAAGAATGACTACATACTCTGCAACTCTCATGGTTAAAGGAGAATCTTACATGAAGGAGAAAAAATGGTTGAAAGGTAGTAGATGATAGTCTTTATTCATGGTGGAGGGAGGTGACCATGAGATTTCACAGGGATCTGTAAAATTTTGGGAGAAAAGTCTTGGAGAACATTTCAGGAATTGCATAAAACTTTTTTAATGTAATACCTCACTTTTATGAGCCATTACAAAAAGAGATAAAGAATATAATGAATTCTTCTATTTTCTAGAGAATGTTATAGATACTGTTCAATTAAAATATATAGAATAATTTATGAGAAATAGATTTCCAGTAGGCTGGTTTAAATGTGTCTCTTCACAGCACTGCTCTAGAATCTGGGCTGAGCCACAGGTGAAATTCTCTTAGAGTCTAGTTAGATTTTACATTCATTTTGGCAGCAAAGTTTGGTTTAACCAGTTCTCAGTTCCTTGTGTCTCTTGTTCTTATTTCAGTGTCTGTTTCCCGACCCATCATTATTTTATTTTTTATTTTTTTTTAAGTAAGACTTAACACAGGTTGAGGATATTACACATATCTATCTAATACTTATTTGCTAGAGACCTGGTTAAAAGCTACACTCTGTACCGTGGAAAAATAGCTGAATATTGTGAGAGAAAAAGAGGAGAAGGTAAGAACATTCAATACAGCTAGTAGCTATATGTAAACCAATTGTAAAGTTCTTATGTTTTTAACAAAGAAAACAAAAGAATGCCAGTTAGACTTGATTTCAGTTTTTGTCCTAGTGTTGACTAATAGTACAACTTTTTTTTTAATCGTACTTCCCAATTTCTAGGCTTGCAGTGCAGTAGTCTCATCACTTCTGTTTCCCCAGTCATCAAACCCTGTGTCTCCCGTCATCAAGCCCATAATATAGAGTATTCTAAATAACCGGTGCTATAAGGATCTG
The DNA here is from genome assembly GCF_003343035.1 of Apteryx rowi. Lineage (NCBI taxonomy): Eukaryota > Metazoa > Chordata > Aves > Apterygiformes > Apterygidae > Apteryx > Apteryx rowi. Next base: position 101,496 of record NW_020451215.1, on the reverse strand, counting down.
AGTTCAGTCTTCATGAAGCAGATTGAAGGATCAGAAATTTATTTATATAAATAAATATATATTTTTATAAGTATATAATATATAAATATTTGTATAAATATTACTTTGACATCCTGAGAAGAACTATATTAATCAAACACAAATGCCATTATTATTGCTCTTTTCTATGAATAATTTCTTTATTGCTGAGTTCTTGAGGTCCATGCTGGTAATGAGATACTAGAAGTAGAGTTTTGCCATAAATATACATACACTACAAGGGTATCAGAATAGAGCTGTTTGGCATTTATAATAATTTAAACATAGAAATTAGGTAGATTCAGACTCCTAGTGGCAAGAATTATTGGAAACAAGTCCAGTTAAAAGGGGAGTACGAAGTACAAAGACCAGTGAGGCATCTTACTTGGAGAAATACCAGTAATGAAGAACTGGGCTTTATCAGATGATGCAGCAGTCATCTCTGTGACTGAATACCGTGAGAGAAGGGCTTGACTTATGCAGTAGTAGAAAAAGACAGCAAGCTTAGTCAGTGTGCGAAACTATTTAAGTAAAGTGAAAAGTGTGTAGTAGGTGCAAAGTGCGGTTTATTTTAGGAACAGAGAATGTGAGAAAATTCATTTAGCAAATCCCCAAAAGAATCTTATGGTGTCAAGAAGTAAAAACTGGTAAACACTTTATACTTATAGACTTCCTTTTTTATAAAAATGTGTGTATGCAGGGCTCCAGGCACACTTATAATCCTGTTCTTTAGCATGTACAAAAATATATATGCTGATCCAGTGCCAACATCTACTATTCTGTTAGAAATGGGAGAACTGATCAGTACTTCAGACTGTAGGTACCGCAGAAACTCTGCTTTCATAGCTTGTCATCCCTATGCAGTAAAAATCCACTTATAATTTCCTTGTATATCATATTTCCATAATATGCAGACACCCTTCATGCAAGAATTCAGGTTAATCATCTGCATTTTTAAAAATATTCTCAAATTGTCTTATTTTTTCATATGATTGTAACTAGCTATTAAATACTGAATAGAGTTATGGAAAAACAATCACAGGAGAGTATTAATTTCACCTTTTTACACACAATTCTCAACGCAATTCCTTGTATGCAAAAATAATAATGTTCATAGCTCAGTGGGAGCATCATAAATTTTCTGGCAAAACAGTCGGGAAGGACACGCACTCTAGTCTACAGAGATTTTAATGAAAAATGATATACCAACAGCAATTTCTCTTCTATAATGAGGGAAGTTTCAATTTCCATTGATCTCAGCTGTAGATGCATCACATAAGAATCTTGTAAGTAACAAGATTTAAAACATTAAGCTTTCTCTTTTAAATTTAGCTGTAACTTGTCACTCTATTTATATACTTCACAAAGCACTAGGCAGCTTTGCAGGGGACTGTCCCCAACAGGAGATCACCATAAATTCTGTCTTCCAAACACTCAGTCTTGCTTGAATCACAAAAATGCAAAGTGTTTAAAAATAATTTTAGCCACAAGTTCTTCTTAAGCATCCTTCAATTGCTTTTAGTTATGGCTAAATTTAGCTAAGATATGGTAGCTCTTTCTCAGTTCCTCATTGTCTAGAGTGATCCTATGCCTGTTAGCTTTTTTCCAAGCCCTAGTTTCTGTGAAATATAGTAAAATCTCTAATGAAATACATAGCCTGAGGTGCTGTGTGATGGCCAAGAAAAAAACATTAGAGGAGAGAGAAGTAAAAGATTATGGTCTGCCTAGTAAGTATTGCAAAGGTTGTTACTTTGCTCATATTCAGTTTTTAATGCTTAAGTGAAAGCGACGATACTGAAACTTTCCTTGCTAATGAAGAGTTAGAAGGCATGAAGTGCTTTAAGATCTACACAGACAAAAATAGCAAGTGCGAGCAAATCCCTTACCATTTCTGGCAATATGGAGAAATGCTGAATATGCTGGAAAAGATTCAAGCAGTAACACATAGTAAAGAAACATGGACAAACTGGAAAATGAGCTGGAAATTGCTTTGCACTTAAGCAAGGCAATCACAAAAACTTTGGGTGTGTATGTAATAGATTTCCTGAAGATGGTAAAAGAAAGGAAATCCCTATGAAGTAGTGAAAATAAGAATCAGGAGGAGAAGGGGAAAATGGTGACTGTGAAAATATATGCACATGAGACTAACACAGCATGAAACAGAAGGCATGAGAGCTGGTGCAGACATATGATTGTTGACTTATAACTATTCCCAAGGGAATTCTTTACAGAAAAAATAACATCCAAGTTCCACAGAAACTGAAGACAAAAATTAAGAAAGTTTATTAAATTTGTAATAAGCACAAGCATAATGCTAAAAATGTAAAGAATGCAAGATAACGCATTTTTCTATGCCAAAATGTATTTCCAGAGCAAATTGAAAAATATTTTTTAATAAGTGCCGTGATCAAGATAACTAACTCAAATGAAGTAACATGCATGTGATATTGGGACAATCGATATCATAAAATACAGTAGATAAACTGAAAGTCTACAAATGGAGGACTTGCTACTGTCTTGCAAAGGCTTTAATGGAAGGAAAGCTTACTCGGTTGTCACTATTTAGCATTGAGAATATGCATATGATAGTAAACTAAAGAAAGACAAAGCAAAACAAGTTTGTGGAGGTACACACATGCAGGTAACTCATCTTTAGCCTTCGCACAAGTACTTGTACTTCTGAGAGTACACTTTTGTAAAGATGGTATACTCTGCAAAGCACTATAAAGTCAACATGGATCCAGATGTTTGCTTTTTTTATCTTTGTAAAAGATGTGTTCATAAGAAATGGGAGCCTTTCAGTAATGGATTCTGTTAAGATGCAAAACCTACAGTGTCTCATACATGAAAGAACTCCACAAACGTGAAGGAGGATGCTTTGAGAGCTGCAAAACACAACAGCAGGTAATTTTGCATAGAAACAGAAGAATAGATAGACTGGTTTCACTACTTAGTAATCAGAGAGAAAAAGGAGGGGTCTATAGCTGTATAAGGATCATAAGATATAAAGCCCCCCAAAGTGTTTCCATTTACCTACAGGAAGTGAAATACTGCTGGGTGTGGGAGGGTCGACTGGGTGCCTTCCCAGGGTTTTGGTCGGTCTCTTTGAATGAAAAGACCACAAACCCCTTGTTGTCTGCCAGTTATTTCTTCACAGCTGCCTTTCAGAACAAGATCCGCTTCAGGCAGATATCATCTCCTGCGCGCGCGGCAGGGGCTACAACCTCTCAGAGGTGTGACGTGTGCCATCATGGTACATATAGGGCTGTACTGCTCTCGAACATCAGAAATAACAGAGGAATTCAATGGGGAATTAACAACCTCAGGCTGAATTAGACCAAATTTCAATTTTAACATTTTATTTTGGAAATGCATTAACCTGAGAGATATTAATGTACTGAAATCTAAAGATAAGAACATAGTTCAAAGCTGTTAGAAATAGTGAACTATGTCAGCAAATTCTGTTAGTGTTGTAATAAAGTATGAATTTGTCTAAAACAGTCCCACAAGGGCATGCTTGTGATGAGGAAGCCAAAGCATGAAATTCAGTGGTTTAAAGCTCATTCCTAGTGGTTCCATCACTACAACACTTTTTTAACCTGTTGGTAACACTCCTTTTCCTACATATCCTACAAAGAAAACTAGAAGAAGTAGTAATACAGAACATATTGTTTGCCATTTTTGTACATCAAGGATTATGTCAGCTACAGAGAAAATCAACGCAAAATCTGGATGAAAAAAAATATAAGTTGAGCATCTAAACCTACAAAATTTCAGAATATTATTGAGAAGCAGAAACTGATCATGGGCTATATTGTAATAAATGGACCTGGACTTGGTTCTTCTTGTACTTCTGCTTTTGAAAATATAAGAAGATGAGTTTCAATCAACAAATGCAGTGTCAAGGTCACATGCTCCATTTGCAAATCAACAGCCTGAAGGTTTAGAACAAACACTAAATAGTCATATGAAAGTATCATTTATATCTCAGGCATTGGATTAATTAACTAAAACTATTGACAAAAAATATAAATCAAGATGAAAAAATATCCATGTTCTCAGCTGCATATTCATAATAAGAAGTAACTTTGCATTCAGATTAGGGTATTCTTGTGGGGTACACTTTGGTTACACAATATTGAGAAGGAAAACATTCAATAAGAATTTGAAAGGGTATCCTAAAATCGTAAAATAGAGAAGGAAAACTACAGGGCTTCTATTGTGAGCACTAATGAATAGCAGCGTTGAGGAAGTAAGTGTAGAATGTAGCAGAGGTTAAAAAAAAAGCTCAGCAGAAAAAAAATACTATGCAGTGTAGTGAAGTGCGAACTAATGGTTCATCCTGGGAACACACGGATTACCTTAATATAATAAACTTAGCAATATTGTTTTCCAAAACAATCATGTTCAGTGATATTGTAAGCTAGGTATATTACTGTTGTACTTTTATGTAATTCTGTGAATAGCAATAACTGATAGGGATCCATAACTCAAGAATGGAAATTTCTGCTTTTGCCAGAATTTCATTTTCTTACACTCAGGGAGAAAAAAATATCTAAGAGAGGATCTGTATTTAGCCCAACTCCACTATAGAGGTATCTGCAAGATGGACACTGCCTTGTTCAACTCCTGTAACAGATGTAAAAATACTTGTGTATCACATGTGGTATAAAACCAATGTTGAGTTAAAAAGTTTGCATAATACAAGCCTAGAAAGACATGTGTAAGGAAATTATAAGCAAGGAACAGGAACAAGTTTGGCAGGATAACCACTGGTCAGTCAAAGCTATTAGAAAGAACAATTTCCTTTATAGTCCAGTATTCACAGCTGAAGAAAGAGTATAAAGAAACCACAAAAATATTTGTTGGACTTCTGATGATTTACTACATAACTGAATTGAGAGTGGACAGAGAAAACAACAATATCGGATAAACAGATTCTGTTATTGACCATGAGATAAAACATTCTGTCAATAGTCTTGCTCAAAGGACATTTCCACTATAATAGTTGGGGAAGATTTCTGAAATGCTTTTAGATATTGGTCAAAGCATATTAAGGTTGTGCAGTCTGCAGAGTTTCTAACTCAGTTAATAGTATTAGTGGCAGACTGTTTATATGGTATTGTTTTCATTAGGGAGCTAGAAAGGGATCTTAAAGACCTTAAAGATAGAAGTAGTTTAAAAGTAAATCTTCCAGGAAGTATGGTGATTACACAGTAACATTAGTGCCTTTACAAGTCTTTATTACAACTTTTCATTACCTTACTGAGGACTCAATATTGAAATCAGAGTTCCTTTAAAAAAAGATAATTCTACCTTTACAGAGCTGTGGAATCTGGAAAAGGACTATTGACAGCTGTGAACAAAAGGCTTACTCTACTGTAGTCTCATATCAGGTTATTGATTTGCTACAGCTGGTTAACGCAGTAGTACATCCTTATGAACCCACTCCCTTGAGAGGTTTAATTAATTTATTTGAGTGTTACATGCCAACAGATGTATACCCAAGGATATGCCTGGTGAGAACAGACTCATTCTAATCTTAAATTGGAAACTGAGCAAAACTGTAAGAAGCTGAGGCCTTAGATATAGCTTGTATGGTCTGCTATATCACTTCATTTTAGTTGTAGATTTCAGATGCAATGTGAGAAACTATTTTTCCTCCTTTTATTCCCTTCCTCCCTATTCATAAAGGCTAGAACTTTTAAATCTCATTAAACTTAAAATATTCTGATTTGATTATGTGATTCTAGGACCTGGGCTTTTATGACTGAGTCTGCACGCTCTTACTCTACTTCTGGCCATCAGATAAAATGTGTGCTCAAGCACAGAAGTTTAATCTTTGTCACATCAGATGCTAACCTTAGCTGGCTAGCTCATATGCACAGAGCCAGAATCTGCCTTTAATAATACCCAGGAGTTAGTGAATTAATCTAACCTGATGAAGTGTGTCTCCTTAGTGCATAAATCAGCTAGAATAATGTCATTGATATGGAAGGAGGATGTRGAGAAAGAGAAGTTTGAAATGAGCCACAGCTGAGAGAATCCTGCTAATGGATGAGGCCTTAATATTAAGTAACTGTGAGCAGCTGGTGGGAGTCAGCTTTGGCTGTTTGATTTTCTGGGGGCTCTGTGGTGTGTATTTTTTATTAAAAACAGTTAAGTAATATATACTGCAGTATAAGTGAATCATGATTGTTTTTGTCCTTGCATATAATGTGTTTGCATATCTATATTCACAATACCTTTTTAAGATTTCAGTATTCTGAATTACACCCATCCTGACTTCATTTTCTGCTTTAGTATCATTTTTTTTGATATTATCATAGAAGAACTTGAAGAATGCAAACTATCAGTAAGAAAATGAGGGTTAGACACTTCAGCAATTAACCAAATTATGTGCAATTTATATAGCAAATCATTCTCTGTAATTTGCAAAAACTTTACTAATTCAGACCCTAATGTTCTGTGTTCCCTATAGAAAGGTTAGGAAATTTAGTACACTTGTAATACTGCAGTGAGTGTGCATAAAAAGGAATTGCAGAAACTGCCAGTCAGTTCTGTCTCATTGAAGATTTAAATGGTTAATGCATTCCAGAAAATTTACTGTACTACTAAAGCTGGATAATTTTGGTACTTTTCTAACTGTCATTAGATGTTTATTAGTATGAAGTTGCTATTGCTARCTATTACTTTAAGAATGACCACACGGGTTATGGAGTAATTTAATAAATGTAAAATTTTAGGCTACATTATTCCCCACAGATGAAARCTGGTATTTTCCCTATGGATCACAACAGGTTTTATGGGTACAGAGAAAAGACAGTGTGCAATAAAGTGTGAAGTAAAACATTAACTGCAAATAAATAGTGGAATTTCTCCTCAGTTACTATAGTTTCAGGCTTTTAAGTGGCACAGCACCCTAACTTTAGAATATCAGAACAGTGAAAGCTTCTCCACTGCTCACCCAGACCAATAGTCTTACAGCACCTGTTTGTGCAGCAGAAGCAATGTTAAAAAATACTGATTTTTTGTATTCTTTAAATAAAAGGTATTTCTTTATATTTAATGAGTGACAAAGCAGGAGTAAGACCTTTGGGCCCGGGTTTTCTCTAGACTTCAACAGATAAAAGATTCCCCTTTATGGTGTGAGGGTTTGCAAGAGCTAACCAGCTAAAAACTAGAGTTCATAGGGAACGGTTGATTGAAAAACAAGGTTATGGTTTAAAAAGGTCAATTTATCAAGATGAAACAGTTTGTCACAGCAGCTGGGAGGAGGAAAGGAAAGGTCTGTAGAAAAAATGAAGTAAGTTTAAAAATCTTGTATTACAGAATTTCTTACATCAACACCTGTTATTATGATGAAATTACTACTAGAAGTTAAGTCTGTAAAAAGTCATAAAGTGAAAATAAAACAATTTCCATATTATTGAAACTTTTTTTCTTACTTAACAGAATCATTGAGATTTTGACTTTTCATTCCAATTCAGGGCAATGCACATTTGAGGTCTGGAATATTCAAATGGCTGAAAAGATTTCCTTTAAAGGTTTAGTGAAAACTAAACAACATTGACCATCACAGACAAAAATTAATGAGGATCAGAAGAGAAAGAAGTGAACAAATATTACATGATAATATTTATTTAAAATGCTAAATGAAAGCACACATATTCTATGTTGGGAAATCCACTGGAGGTTTTCCGCCTATCTCTGCATCCTTTGTAGTAGAGTTACAGATTCCCCTAATTATTATAAGAAGTAAAAGCAATTCCAGGTTATTATGCTTCATCACTTTTTCCTTAATCTCCATATAGAGACAAATAATTTCAAGCTTCTTCAAATTTTTAGCATCCACCATGCAGAGTCGTAGAGAATAAAGACCATTTCAAGAAGCTGTTTCTTACATACTGCAGAACTTTACTCTTTTTTCCCAGTAGGTTTGCAGCAAAATCAGCCAAATGACATTAGCTATGCTTTAAATTCCAATTTTCACACTTCTTTCATTCTGTATCTCACTCCTTTTTTTGTGTCACCACCTAACTTCCTTAGATTTTTAGTGTGACGAATCTCAAACTCCAACGAATAAAGGAAAATAGAAAAAGAGAAAACTGTCATGAGCCTATGAATTTGTTCTTCCCAGGTTCAGTAAGTTTTCTGGGGTTTGATGATATCCAGCCATTTTTATAGCCATTAGCTGATATTGCTCCTATATACTATATTTGTCACTGTGTGCATCAATAGTTATTGACCCTAGAGAACAGAGTGGTGGAAGTGAAAACTCTAAAAAATATAAACTGATAATGAATACAGCTTCTTCCTCAAAACAAATTGTAAAACTGCTGAAGCCATCAGGTTGCTAAGTGAATGGCGCCACAGAACTTCAGTGGATGGTGCCATTTGCATTTCTGTGTAATTCTAGCCAAAACCTTTGGCCTTATGAACATTGATTTGCGTCTCTGCCCAGCAATAGTTGCCTTTTTGTGAGGCAGCTGAGAATGACCTCAAACCTTCAGTGTGTGCAAAGGGATGACAGCGGCTACTTAGGAAAGATGAGATCTGGCACCTTTATAGCGGGCATCTGCCAATGTGAGTGTAAAAATAGGAACTCTTCTTTAAAAACATGTGGAGAGTTTTCCAGACACTTGGGTAAAAAGTTGCATCACTGCAGAGTAGACTTGTATCTGCAGACTTGTCCTCTGATTGCAGTGGAAACACTGTGTGATTCACATAGTTGTTCTTGTTTTCATACTTAGATAAAATTTTAGAAGCCATGAAGATGTAAGCTGTTTGGACTGTGAATGTTTTTCATGTTTTATRTCTGAAATAAGCTTATATTAAGGACACAAATGGGTGGCTCTGTAATACCATTATATAAATGTTTATTCAAAATTAGAACAAAGTAACTTTGTCTACTTTCAAAAGCATGTTGTTGCACTTCTGTCTTTCCCAAAATATTTGTGCAATTTTTTTTAATGTTTGTGTCCATTTAAGAAAGCAAATTTCAAAGTTGTGCCTGCAGATGCAACTGCACATAGGTGATAAATATACCTAGACTCTCCAAAGGGTGGTCCTATGCTCACCCAGGATGCAAACCTGAGTTTTAGAGCTAACTAGTCCGTGTCAAGAAAGCAACACAGTTTGCATAGGAAGTTCCAATACTTGTTTTCTTTTTGATCAGAACTGAAATGCAGCRTCCCATCAATATTGTGATTCCAGAGAAAGCCCAGTGCCGGGAGCAACGAACGGTCTGGTGTCCTCGGGCTGAGACGTGCCTGCACCGCACAGAGGGACGGACACCCCAGCTCGTGGTGCCGTAGGCCACCACCACGTCAGTGCTCTGGTGAAAGTCTCTGCAATCTATTTCTTAGAGAATATGGTCCCTGCGCTATTTTCTATCTGTGTCTTTTTGGATGCATAACGCTTCCGCTTTTGACGAGATTTACATTGGAAGTGGCCGTTTTATTCCCCCCCCCCAAAAAAAATGTTAGTAATATAGTCAAAGCCATCCTATGTGCCCCTAGCTGTTAGACTTCCATACGGTATAGCTCCAGAGTTTACAGACTTGCAAGAGATTTACCTTTCTGAAAGCTAACCTCTAAGTTACCCAGGTTTACAGGCACAAATCATGCTTTTCCATTGCACAGAGAGCAGTTTTTGGGGTATTGGCATCAGCATTGCTCATGCTGTTCTTTAAGAGCTCTGCAGGGGTCTGAACCCAGCAGCGACAGTGGGCAGCCTTATAACTGTGTTGCCTTCCTTTGGTTGTGCTACAAAAGCACTAATTTGTAAACATATGCATAACACAGACGGAGTATTGCCAGCATATTTTTTCATTTTCATGGGTAACTTTCTCCTAGGTATTGTATTTGAAAGATAAAAGTTACAGTTTTCCGTATCTATATTCAAGTATTTTACCCTTAAGCGTCTTTTTTATCTTTGCTTTAAAATTTGTCAGTTTTTAAGGGAAAAAGAAATAAACTGGTAGGGAAAGATTTGCCCTCCAAAAATGCAGCCTCTCAGTTTCAGTATAATGTTTTTCTTCCACAGTGTAATAAAGAATCACAACTTGCGGCCTATGTGATCAAATATTATAGTTGTCTTCCCTGTGAGTACAGTATATCTTCTTGAAGTCTATAATTAGGAAGCATTAGGCCAGTCTCTCTTTCAATTACACCACTGGAAATATTCCATCATTCAGTTTAACGCTGGATCTTGTGCAGATTAAATGTGGAGTTATCTGTATTTTGCAGTACTTGCTATTAAATGCTAATGACAAAAGCATAAAATCACAGATATGCCACAAAAGTTTAGTAGCAATATTTATGGAAGATTAAAGCTTATTAATGAATCAAAATAGCAGAAACTCCATTTTTACTGTAAATAATTTGGCATGAAATTTCATTTATATTAAACTGTGATGCCATTTGTGTACTGTGAGTTTCRTTTGATAAAAGAGTTCTTAAATCAAATATTACTTGTGAGAAACCAAACTGTATTCATAAGGTGTGAGAGGAAACATGCTCTCCTTTTCTTGTTTCTCCAGGGATAACTTGAATCAACAGTGCTGGAAGTGATTCTACATATCATATTTTGCTGACCTCTTTGTTCCCAAGATCTGTGTGCTTACTTTTTAAATTAAGGTAACATAAAATAAATTTGCAATCTTCTCTGGACCAGAAGAACCTCATAAAAATGATCTCGCTTTGCTTCATTACAACACCTGCTTGCAATAAGATGGGATCTTATCTATTTCTGTAATAAAATGCCATGGTAGAGCTGTGCTCTTAATTATCCTGCTAAATAATGGGACACATTTAAAGCCTTTCCACTCCATCTCCCAGTGCTCATTAGTGTCATTTATGAGTTATTTGTCTGTCAGTTTTTGCTTTTCCACAAAAAAATTTAGTGCTAAATGCATATTCTGATATAAAATGAATGCATAATTAATAGTCCCTCCTATTTCAGAATTTACTCTTTAATAGTAGAAGAAATGCTAAGTGTTTTACTGAAAACTGATACAGTGATAAGTAACCTAGGTATCAATATTTCAATGTACTTTACTGTTCAGGGAAAAAAAAAGAGAAGTACCTAGATATAATAGTTTTAATAGATTAAGCAAGAACAATTAGACAGTGGTTTTATAACTYTTCTTGTTCACTTGGCATATGAACAAATGAGATATTTTCCAGTTATGATAGATTCAGATGTATATTGTCTATCAGATAGCTGATATGAAATGAATGCATTATTATGAAAACGTAGGATGTTTAATATTATAGCTATTAGAATGTCTGAATTCTTGAACTTGTAATAGTAAGTGGATGTTAGTGACTTAAAAGCTAGTCAAGGAAAATACTGTTTTTTTTACATCTCAAACTTATTTAACATCTGACAAGTTCTTGGGAAATGTTTACAGTGCTAAATAGGAATTAGGAGTGGCTGATTAAAACTTTATTAATAGGACATTAATATCAATAAAACTATTTTAAAGTGACAATAAACCACATCAGTGATCATTAATCATTAGGTGATCTTAAAATAAATCCACATATCATTTCAGTTGGCACACTTGAATTGTCTGATATAAAGCGACCAGGGAAAATTGTTGAATGAAATTCTGTGAAAGAAAATAACTAATTTCCTTTAATATATGCCTCTAGTATTAAGATTTTCTTAGGAATAAAAAATATCTTTTATGGATTGTCTAACCAAGTAATGTAATTGCCTGGTTGTGTGTGCTTCATTAGTGTGGGAAGAGTTTTGGAGCTTTTTTCGTCTCAAAAAGCATGAAGTAAATCATTAGCCTAGAAATTGCTTTGACTGGCTCCCAGGTTTGTAAACTGTCATAGTGGTCCATAGGGCAAACAGAACATGATTTTTCACCTGAGCAGTAGGTAATATTTGCTYAGCACATGAACAGGGGAAGAAATATTCCTCTGCAGTCTCAGCCAGAAGCATAACCAGTTCCTACAGCCGGGAGTGCAGCTGGGTCATAGCACAGCCCTGGGATGCAAACCCTGGGCAGCTGTGAACCCGGGCATTCGTCTGTGGCAAGACCCAACAGACCCAGATGTGCATGAGTTTGTGTTGACACACCAAATATGTCAACACATATGGAGCTAAACATAGGTAGCTGAAAATGATCTTTCTAAAAAGATCAAATGTGTTGTAACTGCTTAATCTAAGTATGAGCTATCTAGTGTCTTTCAGTGGAGATACCCACTTGGCCAAAGCCTTGCAAAATGCTGATAAAACTGATACCCTGAACACCTGACTAAAACCCCAAGTTATAGTCTGCCTGTTGCCCTCCATCATTTCTACTCTTCTTGGGGTAAAATTTTAGACAAATACAAGCTTCTGATCCCCTAATCTTTAGTGCAGAGGGAAGGAGGCAGGATGTTTGGGAAGGAGGCTTCCCTGATTTCTTTGAATTGCAAGTTCAGGGTTGTTCTCTAGGAGATGAGAGGAAGGGAGGCGATCCCAAGTTAATGCTATCAGCGACAGGGAAAGGGCAAGGAAAGGAGAAAAAGCCCAAGTATTTACTTCTGGCTTAGCCTAGCAGGGGACCTGCCGCTAACCAGAGGCATGACCGTGGTGGGGTAGTGCTGTCAGGGCAGTCGGCAGAGCCTCACCACCTGCCCGGGTGGCAGCACCCCCAGCCTCTGCCCCAGCATAGGATGGCCAGCCGGCCTCCACCGTGGACAGCCAGCCATCCGTGGGCACTTTTATTTCCCTTAGAACATTCAGCAAACAACGACAGACTTCCCCGCACGTGGGAAAAGTGACTAAGCTGTGTTCTCCTTGGGTATACAAAATCGTCTTTCAGAGGAAGGCTGATGAATCATGTATAACTCGGTGTCAAGCTTTAGGCTGCTAACTTCCTTATTGCAGTTCAAACAAGAAGAGAGATCAGCACCATTCCTACTGATAGCACAGCTACAGAATTCAATTTCTTGTAGGTAATTAAAGGGTCCTGTTGCATAATATTTCTATTATTTTATTCTGTATAAAATATAGCTTTTTGTTTTACATAAACCAGAGAACTTTTGTATGAATAGTTTAAAAATAAAAAGACACTCAATGAACAGAAAGGGAGGTGGAAAGGCAAGAGAGGAAGCAGCACAAAAGAGAGAGCAGAGAGAAATAAGGAAAAGCAATAAATGATGGGATCGCCAGAGGGTGATTGGCCTTTAAGAATTAATGGCTTTTGCGTCAGCTCTGGTCATTCAGCTTTCCTCCAAAGGTGAGGAAAAAATAACCCGTATGACATGGTAAATTAGTGCAGCCGAGAGGAAAAAAGAAACCTCTCTATCGCTCAAAAAAAAAAAAAAAAAAGGAGGTTTGAATCCTGCAGACAGGAGAAGACAGTGTCAAAAAGAGTCCAAACCAAAAATGCAGAGTTGAAGGCTCAGTCCCAGGATGAGATTTGGCAAGTATAAATGCAGAGCTCAGAAGAAGAGCTGTGTGACCTAATTGTCCTCCTTTGCCTCTCTCCCCAGCCAAAGAGGCCACAATGTAGACCTTAAAGGCTGCACACATAGCCCAAAATTGATAGGAAAAGATGCTGGACTTCTGCAAACCAAGGAACTTGCTGGTGTCCTCTGTGGGACTTAATGCATGAGATTCCCCATGAAGAATGACCTGATTTAAAATCTATGGGTGTTTTTGACTGGGTGCGAGTTTATTCAAGATTATTCAGAAGGAGTCCAAGAGAGGTCAACAGCACAGCCATCTGTTCATCGACAGGTGTTGGGATGAGGAGGAAGAAATCATAAAGAAGCTTACTATTGAACTATTAGCATGCTCTCTCATGGCCTGTACCAACTAGCACTCTCCAGAGCAGTTTCTGGGTACAGTTTGGGGGATCAGCACAGGCTAGGGGTCATTCCCAGAAAGCAGGTTGCATACGATCACACTTTGAGAGCAGGAGGAGTGTCATGTGGATGAGAACAGCCCATCCCGGTTGGCTTCGATGTCAGACAGTGTGTCCTGGCACTGGATAATTTACTTGAATAGACATCACAGAGAGGACCTTTTCTTGAACACATTGAAAGCTCATTAATTATTTTCAGCATAATTATTGTTGAACAGCAAAGAGAACAACAAAAATGCTCTAAAACAGAGGAGATGGTTCCACAGCTGTCTGGTTGAAAGAAATACCTGAAAGTTTTGAATGTGTGACTGGAGCTAGTGGTATAGCTTAAGCAATGAAGATCCTGATTTTGGTTTCCTCACTTACCTCTGGGTAAGTCAATGATGTCAGCTGGTGAAAACCAACTAGTACTTGCTTAGAATCAGGCTATGAGTTCCTGTAATTATCACCAGTCTACTTGCCAAATATAAGAAAACTGCAATTAATTAAGAAYATGAAAGAAAGGGAAGATAAGTTGTACAAACATTAAAGATTAAAAGTCTATTCATACGCTGGCATTTTTAGGATAGTGTTTCAATACAAAAGCATTGATAAAGCTATCTCCTGTAACCAGCAGATCTAACCTGCAGGTATCTGATTATATATCTAAAAAGATACAGTAAGTAAATCAAATCAGAAAACAAAACACCATAGCCCTGGAGACACAAATTGATAGTGCAATACACAACAGAAACGTTTGTTTGTTTTTTGAATTTACCCCTTAGCTTTGTGCTTTCAGGTAGTTGATTTAGTAGAGTGCTAACATTTGAAAGAGGATGTGACATGGTAGTGCTTAAGAAATTGATTTGGGTGCTTTGATATCTCCAGTGATCTAATAGCGGGTATTCCTAATGAAGCAAATTGTTTATGTGGATGTGAACTTATCTCATTAAGGAATACAGTTTTGTTTTGTTCTGCTTTTTAATACCAACCAATAATGTTAATGAAAGAAATAAACTCGCAAACATGACAAAGACATTTCACCTTAAAGCAATAAAAACAAAYGGAGATGTTGAAAACAGTTTGGGAGTGATTCTTCTTCCATGCAAATGAGAAGTGCAAATCTGAAATAACTCCTGAATGCATTAAATAATCCTTGCAATATTTATATATAAATTAATAATATAGTGCCTAATACTGATATGTGAGGAAGCAACACCATTGATGCTGGTGGAGTAAATCAGGTTGAAATTAGAGTACGATGAATAAAAATGACGTCCCTACTTACTAATTACTTAATGCATGAAAGCTGTAAATAAATCTAGATCCATAGAAACAAACTCTGTGAAAGCATTTAATGTATAAATGGCAAACTGGAAGGCTGATCCTGGATCTAAATGCTTCTGGTTTAGAGTTAAGGCTTCAATCCTATACTAGAACTATGCTTTCTTCTGGAAAACAAAGAAGTAATTAATTACTAATTCAAATTGACTATTAACTAGCCCAAGAAGAAACACTCTGAACTAAAAAAAATGAGGAAGAGCATAGAACCTTATTTCATTGAATGATTAGAAAAAATATAGACTGTGTTTAGAAAAAGAACTGGTGGAAATAAGTGATAAAAAAACTGTAATGCCAGTATTGACTATACCAGCAAAGAAAGTCAGAGATTAGCAAACTAAATATTACCACTGACTAAGTAGCCTTAGATGTTTTTCTCCGTTTAAAACTCTCCAATTTATTCTCTTCTTCAAACATTCTAGCATAATATCCCAAACTGGARAACCATTAGAAAAAAGTCTTAATTTTAAAACAAAAATTATATATTGAGCTGTGAAGTCTTAGGTAAATAAGCTACAAATTAGCACAATATAGAGTGTCCAGCTATTTTCACTGCCACTCCGGCAGCTGGAGTGATAGTGGAGGACTAARGTGAATGAGTTTGTGTCAGCACTTGCCTTTAGGCAGAAAATTCAGCTAGAAGAAAAGCGATATCTGGCATTATGTAATACAGATCTGCCATCTATCATAGTGCTTCTACCCCATAATTTGAACATCCACATTCATATATACCAATCAAACAATTCACCATAACATTTTTCATACTCTAAACTCTGTACCCAACTTGTGCTCCAGGAATGAAATGTTGCTTCCATTGGTGTTCAGTTCAGCAAG
This sequence comes from Apteryx rowi, assembly GCF_003343035.1. Taxonomy (NCBI): domain Eukaryota; kingdom Metazoa; phylum Chordata; class Aves; order Apterygiformes; family Apterygidae; genus Apteryx; species Apteryx rowi. The sequence continues at coordinate 85,451 of NW_020451215.1, read as the reverse complement.
CCAAGATTTGGTCTTATTCATCTCCTTCATGTAAGTAGTCTGTAGATTAGCCTGGAATTATTTATCCAAGTAGCTTATCAGGAGACAGCTATTTATTTTCTGCTTGTCCTGTATTATTTGACTTGCAGCCAAATATAAGTGGCCAGCTGTAGCACATTTTCAAAATGAGGCACTTAATGAACATGTTTAGTGTTAATACAGTTATTTATGTGTTATCTCTCACTGTTTTATTGCAGATGATAGGAAAATAGCACTATATTGTTGAAAAGGGGTAACTGGGACATGATTTTATGTTTCTGGAAAACAATATTAAATTCAGCAAATAGGAATTATTGCTTTAGAAAAATGAACTCTTAAAAAGTATAGAAAAACAAGAGGAAAAAAAACTTGACAATTAATAAAGCTTCAAAGAGCCATAGAGTATAGTTTGGTGTCAGATATACAGGCTTATACACAACAAAATACCAACCCAAAAAAGCAATAAAAAGAAAGTTCTACCGTTCTAATTGTTTATTTATTTCATTTTATGTAAGATAGAAAGAACCCTTAGAATATATACATCAACCCACCCGAGATACTGCCTGCAAAATAAAACATTAGGAACATTTCAATGCAAAAATAGCAAAATCAACATTTTTAATCTTGAAGTGGTATATTATGTGTAAACAAAAGCATATGAATGAGACCATAAAAACAGGATAATACAGTCCATCAAGAAAATATCTCAGATTTGTATGGTGGAGGCTCATCTTGCTGCAAAACCAGACTGAGGGCCTAAGAAACAAGTAGCCAAAACCTGTCCATTTCACTCAGGTGAGCAGCCCTATTTAAATAAGACRAGTATAATATGCCTAAAGTATCTTATTAACGCTATCAGGAGTATAAGCTATATTTCAATATATAAGCAACAAGCTGTGAGCTTTTCATCATTGTACAATAAAAATAACTTCTGCTTCTGGTCCACTTCTTTTTGAGAGTTGTTGCTAAAAAATTCTTAAAAATAAAACATATCCACTTTAATGTAGTTTTGCTAGGTGCTTTGTCCAACAGTTTTGAGTGGAGTCAGGACCAGGACTGATCAGAGCGAAGGAAGCATGTGACCGGAGAGAGCTGCCAGCTATTGCAGCACCAGCCAGAGCAATGGCAAAGCCCGGCGCAGGAGCGCTGGCTGAAAGCGTGGACAGAGGGAAGCTCCAGGGAATAGCAGCCCCAAACCCCAGAGCCTCAGAGGGATACAACCCTGCTGAAAAAGTGCTTTTTTTTTTTTTTTTTTCTTTCCTGAATGAGGGGACAGCTTAAAAACCCAGAGAATTCCAGCACAGTTGCTCCTAACAGGAAGATGCAAAGGGTTGCTGTGTGCTGAGAGGCAGGCTGTATTTGCTTGGGTTGTGCATCGTGTTGCACCTATTGCCAGTGTTTCTGGTCAGCTCAGAGGGGGCGCAGCAACATCCATCGTCTACCTATGGCGCGTTCCCTAACTGCATCCTGGATAATGCCTTGCATTACTTCTATTGGGTACAACTCATCTTGTGCATTGATTTGAACCTTAAAAAAGCAAACTGAAGAAGAAAAGGGTATTCTAAAGTGGGAGCAGTAAAAAGTGGAGTAGGTGGATTGTGTGTCATTTGGATGACAAAACTGAAAATAGACTTTGCTTTGGAAACATAGATCAGAGAGCATCAAAAGCTGCCAGAGGAAGTGATGGAAAGGGAACCTTTTGGTTTCTGGAACACTAATTTCAGTATGATTTAGGAAGGTGATAATATTTGCTGACATCATGTGGTTGCTTTCATCTTRCAATTGTTTCAATTGAGATGTTATGGTGATGTTCTAAATTAAAAGCTATTTTTTGTGAGGCAAGATGAAATTTAATCAATATAGATTAATTCAGAGCAGCTGTTATTCACTAAGTAGGAACAGTTTCATCACCGAAGAATTTTAAATCCGGCTTTTATAACCTAACCTGCAGTACATTTGAATATATTCCCTTGGTCTCTGCAGTGCTGTAATTTTGTTAAGCTTTATGAAATTTATCCTGTACAAGACAATATGCTGTAGATCTTCACTTGTTTATTTCTCAGAAACTTCTTTTGTCTTGAGACATAGGTCATGTAAAGCCATTGTATCCTCCCGTGCAGGTACGAGAGCTGCGATGCGGAGAAGACTGCCGCGCACTCAGAGTGACACCGGAGAGGTTCGGGGATGTTYGGTGCTTGGCAGCCTTCACCCGTACTTCCCCGGTTTGGGTTTGCATATGAAGTGTGAACGCTGTATTCAGCCAAGGTTGTGTGAAAGTCCCTCCCTCCCCCAATACACTTCGTAGATAAATAAAACCTGAAATAATATATGCAGTCTGTGGTGCGAATGTTGGTCATGAACCAGGAAATTTTAAGAGATTGTTTTGATGTAGCTGGGAGCCTGCAAATACGCAAGATGCCCAGAACTCAGCTGTACAAGGCATTTGGGTATCTCCTTTCTGTTCAAAACATATTTTATAGAGGTTCCTAAGTGCCTCTGTGGAAATGTGGGCAAATGCATAGCTCCCATTTAATTCAATGGTACCTGGGTGATTTCCAAAATCTACTGAGCATCTTCAAATCATGAAGCCAGAGTTGTATACATCCTTCGCTGCAGTCGAAAATCAGGATGGGAATACAGAGGTAAACATGAATCTCATTTTATTTAAGCTGGTGCTGGGCTGCCTCTGTAACTCATGGCAGAAGCTAAATAGTTCAAATGCTATAAATAACATCAATGACGGCGGCTTACCTTGCCAGTACAGAGACTAACAACTATGGAGATGTAAGCTCACCCTGACAACGCAGTCCAGCCCTCTACCGGTCCCTTATTTCATCCCCAATCCACCGTAGGATGCTGCGTTGCTGGGGCAGTACTTCTGGCACCGACAGGCAGCTTTCAAGGTAGCCTTTTTCTGGCTATCAAGCAAAGCAACCTAGTGTCGAAGAGCATGGCTTATGATTAATTTCAATGTAGGTATAATTCAGAAGAAAATTGGTATGTAGGTATAAATCAGAAGAAGAAGCAGCAGGATCACATGCCCTGATACCCCCCTGTAGGTTAAGTTAATAAGGTTAATTAATTATTAATTAATATTTAATTTATGTAATTATTAATTAATAAGTAATTAATTAGGCTGTTCCAGGAGCTGGAAAGAAGGAGAGGTCTGGCTTCACCCTGTGAGTCTGCTCTTGGGCGTGCAGCTTGCTGCGGCCAGCGGCGCCTTTCACGTGAGCAGGAACAGGTCCAGAGTGAATCACCTGTGAGTATTCCCCATTAAACACAGACAAACGTGACACGTGAATTCAGGAAGGAAATATGAAAAGCGGTGACTGTATCACCTTCGGAGTATTTTGAAAACATACTGTGCAACTGGATTTTATTGCTGTGTGGCTCTGTCTGTGCTTCATTATGCTGTGCTTAACCCCATTACTCCGTTTGAGCACAACAGCTCTTTCGGCTCCCAGCTGCTCATTTGCTCCACACGTGCGGTTCTCCTGTACTAACAGCTTTTAATACAGTTACGAAATGCCAAGACAAGAAATTAAACATTTATATTTTACTTCTCTGCATGGAAATTCTTAGGATAAATAGAATTTGAATAACCTTCCAGGCTTGAAAATGAAGAACACAAAGTCAGACCAAGATATTTGCTTTCTTAATACATACCCCAATTGAGAATGTAGACTTTGGCTTACCTTTTAGGATCTGCTGAGTTGCCTGGATTCTTTAATAAAAGTGTTTAGATATTACCTTCAGCTAAGGGATATTGCTCTCATCTGGAGCTGCGAATCTTGTTCAATGAACTCAGAAGTTAATCTCTGTCATGTGTAACATTTTGTTTACCAAGATGATGGATCTCACTCTTGCAGTGTCTTCATTTGTAGTTGACATTTTTACCACTGATAAATAGGTTCCCCTTTTGAAAAATACACCATTTAACAATTAAAATTGATATACTAGGGTTTTGTTAGACATCTAGAATTTCCTGCACAGAGGAAATCTATACTTACACTGAGGCACTTATGCAAAGCTATCACTGAATCAGTATCAGTATCCTGCATTATAGATATAAACTTATATGCTTTACATGTAGAATTTTAAGATGTTTGAAACTGAACAATTTAATAGGAATAAGTGAACTTAAAAAAGGGTCAGAGTTCCTGTTTACTTTAGACAGTCATTTAGTACCTTGAATACTTGTGGTTGCACAAGTGGAGTTTGTGATTGCATTATGTTTAATGTTAGCATTAGATTAAGGCTGAAGGTCATAAGGTCTCCATCCTCACTGTTAGTAGAGCACTAGTAGCGAATTTGATCCAATTACTTCTCTTTCAAGCCATGTAGGTATGTTTTATTAAAGTATATGTTTAAAAATGTGTCCAAACTTGGATTCAAGACTTCTGCAGACAGAATACTTACCTACTGCCTTCTTAGGTTGTTCCAATTACTATTGCTATTATAAATCTGTCTTTGAAATAGCTATATAGATAGTATTAAAAATTTTCTAATGTAAAATAAATCTACACATCTTGCCTTTAAACATTATAGTATATTTTTTCAAAATTCTTTCTGTGGGTATGTTCTAAATGTTTGTTTATGATTCTCATAAAAATCTGGTATCATTATCTGAGAAACATTTTCACAGTTCCAGTCTTTTTACAAAATGCTGAGAATTATAAGGTTCTCTTATAGAAGAGGCTCTATATTCATAATAACAAGATGACTGAATTCTGATGGCTTAGCAGAAGTCCACTTGATATCTTGCAAAACATCCACATTTTTTCTGTAGAGGCAATCTGAATATCAAAACAACCCTTCAAAGTAGATTAAGAAACAATTCGACTTCATAGTATTAATAGGCATGAAATTGGATAATTTGGATTTAATTACATTGCTAAGTTTTATTTCACAGTTTTGTAATTCAAAAAACCACCTGTTTAGATTAAAACTCAGTACTTTTTTAGTTCAAAATGTTACTCAGATTATTATTATTATTWTTTTTTTTTTAAAGAAAACCAAGGATGTAGGTAAGTGGGATGTTTAGGGAGAATTTGAAGATACAGAAAATTGTTTGGACAAAATCAATTTATTGCAAAGGTAGAAGAACAATACTGTCTTTACTCCAGATGGACTCTTTGGAAGGATATTGGCTAGCAATAGTTTGCTATGAAAAACCTGCCTATAGCAGACAGTAGATAGGAAAAATTAATTATAAGTATTTCCTTTACATATATGTGTACTACTATGAGCCATTTTAGAATTAGCTTCATAAATGAGTTATCATGAGGTAAGTTAACATGTAAAGTTATGCCATGTTAAGTCCTGTGCAGACTACATAACAGATAAATCTRTATAGCTGAGGAAATAAAGAAGCTGAAAAACGTGTGCACATAGAGAAGGAAGTCATTTTTGCCACAAAAATGGACAAATATGCCAGGGTTTTTTTGATAGTAGCCTATCTGCTAGAAACTTCTGATTTAACTGCATCTCAGTGTTATGATCCTAAGCAACACTCAGCCAAGAGAACTCATACAGTATGGATGAAGCAGACTAAAGATATTTTAGCGTTAGCCTCAGACTCAGGGAAGCCAAATTCAGTTCTTTGGTCCCATTATCTCACTGAGTAATTTGGTGTTACTTAGTGAAGAAAACAGAGACTTCTAACTAAAGTTGAGGATGCTAATACTTATCTAGAGAGTTTTGAAGATAAACGCAGTAAAGACCCTGAGGTTCTGGAACTATGCCTACATATTCTTTTGTGCTTTTCCTTCCTCCCAAGCCACATTTGAAGTTTGAAGCCACCTGCTATTAACACAGCACTGCATTTACATTGAGATTATAGCCCTGTTTTCTCATCCATCTGCAAAATGTCATTCAGCCACAGCCATAACATGTTAGTAAGGCTACTTTCACTGAGAAAGCAAGCTTAATCTGCAACAGCATGACATTTCACAAGGGTTATTTTCTGCTCCKCAGCAGAATGAATTAGCCTGTTGTAGGCTAAATTCTAGACAGCCCAACTTCCACCCCAGGCCATTACGTTACTTCTGGTGCTTGAACTAGCAGGGATATCTCTGCACGTCACTGGCAGCTGCAGTGTGATGAGAAAGCCACCGGTCTGCAGTTCAGCAGCTAAAGTTAGCTCCTCAAATGTGCCCTTTTCTCAGTGGTAGATAGTGCTGGTGAATATGTAAGTCAGATTTAATAATTAAGCCTTAGTTTAAGAGAACAATTTTGCAGAATGCCATAGAGTTATGGGAATGTTTTAAGACTGCATATAATGCATGCGCACACTCCTTTCACCCAGACACTGGGATTATTCTGCATTATCGTTCCAGTATCACCTATGAAGGGTTGAAGATACTCGAGTCAAGGCACAGTGTGATTGAGGAATGCAGCAGTTTGTTTTATTATTCAGACAGCTGGGTAAAATTAGGGAGGGAGGAATAACAGTATGAACTTTCAGTAGAGCTGGATAGAAAATAAAAAGACGCTAAAAAGATAATTGAAGTTTATTAAACCCTAAATAGGGTTTGTAAAATCAATGCCAGTTACCACTGTAACCACAATGAAAACTRTAGGGCTGAGGGTATAAATTGAAGTTAAAGAAAAACAATTTTAGAATGTATAAAGCATGCCTCTYTCACTCAGGCTATAATGTATGGCTTGAATGGCCTAGCAGGTAAAGATGTTGGAACAAGCAGTCATTCAGGAAGCAATTAGATACCATCCTAGGGGAACATATGTATTATGAAGGCCAATACTCTTTAGGCTGAATGGCCTTTTCTCATATTCAAGATGTTTTATTCACGCTGTTGTTTTTTCCGCAGAACATACTCTGTTGCTTTGCTCTGACATACAAAAAGTAGTAAATAAAAGATAAAATTATGCTTTTCCTGATATTTAGAAAGACTTATCATAATTTTTTCTTTGTTTGGTTTTTTTTTTTTTACTTGCCTATTCAGATAAATGATTCAAAAATTGCAATTTTGGATAAAGAAAGAAATATTTAGTGAATAAGATTGTGATCCCTTCGGGATGTTTGAAACCATGATCTGTCTCTATGCTGCTTGTTCCTTGTCAGAAAAGATCCAGATTATTTTTCTCCTAAAAGATTCTACCCTGTAATCTGATACTTGACAATACCAACTCTAAAACTAAATCTTTCAGTTTAGGGTAGAAAACTCACTGCAGCTTTTGAGATACCTACTTACAACAATTTGCAGATGGCTCACCAGCCTTTTGGTGGTGGGGAGCAAGGGGCAGGGGAGGYTGGGAGGATATTCATCTGTTTCATTTGGATATTTCATCAGAGAAGTTGAAAATGCTTTTTACCGTCCTGCATCATTCTCAAAGCTAGACAAGTTCAGATTAAAAAAAAAAAATTTTTTTTGAAGCAAACAATTACAATGAAAATTTAATCTAGGCTTCTAATAACCTTCCTCCACAGCTGCTCCAGCAATTAAGTAAGTTTGGGAGGATCAATGACTTGGCAAAGCTTTTGGAGAATTCTGTTTTATTTTTCAAGATGAGTTGCTCTAGCTCACCACCTTTTATTCCTGACTTAGATCATGCTACTGTTGTTTGTAAAGATGGTAAATGGGTTTTCCTGTCCCTCTAGAGAGTTGAAATTATATTTTTCTGATCTTGTTTTTATTAATGATCATATTCCTTATAGCTAAAATGACCTCCAAAGTCATTCTTAAATGACTTTTGTGAGTTAGTATACATCACATAATACTCTGTATATGTGCATCTTATTAAACCTACTGCAATGCTTTTAGATGTTCATAGGAGATCTGTCATGTTCAGGAGATGCTAATGATCTTTGTAAGAGAAGGCTTTGTTCAAAGTAGCTCCACACAATTTTTTTTTTAACTTTGGGGTTTTGCTGTGTCACAAATATTTCAACCCAATATTACTTTTTTTGCTTCTTAATTTAAAATCATTATGGTAGTAGCCTAAATTATTAGACTGCAATTTGTGAGAGCTCCAGACTCGTACAATCTCACTGTGATTGCAATTACACTAGTTTCACAATAGTGCAATAATGCTGCAGTCACCTGGGTTGCTCCAACCCCACTCCATCCACCTGCTCAAATCCACGTACCCCTTGCAGAGGGAGAAGGCAGGGAAATGCAGCTACAATACAGGCAAGTAAGTTTTTCACTATTCCATTTTTATGCTTATTCTGATCTGGACCATGAGCTCTTTTCTCATTTAAAACTAACAAAAGCAAATCCTGCTGTAGAAAGCCTGATTTATAAGAAAATGACTATTTCCCCAGCTTATAAAACTGTGATTTCACAACCCATGCTTGTCTAAGTGGACTTTTGAAATCTAGATGGCTGTTGTCCTGTATCAGGGCTCAATAAGCCCTGGATTCCTCTGTGTTTATACAGCCTCGTCACAGCACAGGATAGACTAAGCCCTAGAGGAAAATAGAAGGTTAATTTGGGGTTTTACTTTCATTTGTAAACCAGAATATTTCCAGTTAGGTGCCCTTATTAAGTTTGGATTTGTGTTTTATTTTCTGTCTTTTTGTGAATTAACAAAACCTAGAAAATTTCACTAATTGGGATCAAGAGGGATAAAGAAGGAGGTGAAAAAAGAGAAAGAATAAGAAAAAAAGGGATCTATGGTTTGAACTTATTTTATATTTAATGTTTCAGAAAATCCCCCCCCCCAAAAAAAAAAGCAATTCAAGATGTCTGTTTTTTTGCAAAGGATATTATGAAACTGCATGAGGGTTTTGCATATATATTTCATACAATAAGCTAGATTTCTTTAAAGAATGCTGGAATTAACTGCCCATTCTTACTTAGTAATCTTAGGCACTGATTTTACTAAGCGAATAAAAATGCTATTTGTGTTTTATTGTAGGCATAAATTCAGTTTTGGACCTATACCTATGTATATCTTAGCCCCTCTTGAGAATCAAGCTGCTCCTATGAGATACAGTGAGCCTTGTYGTTGCTTAACTATGGAGTAAAGCTCTGTGCATCGGTAGGAAGAGCCTAATGCAATTAGGAACATCTGTTCTTGCAGCTTGTTGCTCCTTCCTCGARGGGAGCAGGGAGCAGGATGAATGCRAGAACAAAGGCAGCGGGGAGCAGAGCAGCTCCTGGAGGGGAGCGGGAGCTCGAGCTCTCTGCAGCCTCGCGCTCTTGTTCTGCTTGTCCGCCAGCCACAGCGCTATCCCCTGGCAGAGGAGAGGGCAGAAAGGAAAGATTGTAAATGGTCCCACAGCACACGYGGTCCTCGAAAGGCCTTTTGCTGGTCTGCTGATTTGCCCATGGAAGTTTGCTCTGGCCTGCTGTGAAGGAAATTTCGTTGCTCAGGCGCTGAACGTTATTTTACTTTCCACAGGGAGTTGCATCGAGCTCCCTGCTGAGTTGACAGGCATTTTCTTATTTTTTATTTGCCACTGTTTCCGAGACATCCAAATCAGCCCTCTCATATAATAATAGCTGCTTCTATGCATACGGCATGATCTGCATCTCCTGTACGTGACTAGCTTGCTTCACTGCAATGGGAATATGGTATTGATAATAGCAGGCTATTTTGCATAAGCAAATAACTTGAAAGAGCTCTTTTTAGGAGTTATTTCTTTGACTAGGTGCTTCTAAGACTTTGAGTGTATGATGTCTCTATCCTATTTAGATTTCTTATATTGCATAAAGACTTMCATCGTTTGCCAGGCTCTTACATCAGAAATGGTATACTAAGAAGTACGATTCTCGGGAATAAGAGTTGTATAAGTATTTTCTAGGAAATCTGCTACTCGTATCCCTAGCCCGCTGGTCCGTAAGTAAATAGCTAGGCAAAAACACACAGTCTGCCATATTGTTTGCTTGGTAAAATAGGTGATGTTCATTTTATAAAGTGTTAATTTATGAAAGTTTTCTTTCATCTTTTCTTTTAAATTTTATTTCCCACTTCCTTTTGTTTAGAATTCAGATTATACAGTACATGTCATGGCTGAYTTATTAAGTCCTTACCTCTCACTCTATCTAATATAGTTTTGAGAAATACTCTGTATAGCTCTTTTTTTAAAGGAGATTAACAGCCACAAACGTCCCCATAAGATCTGGAACCCCAGAGAAATAACTTCACTGATTACACTGACAGTCATTAATATTTAACATATGATGCTGCCATGTACCTTCATACTGATTGACTATTACTGCTTAGTAAAAGAGGATTTACAAATGAATTAACTGTGGTGAGTTGGAAGCTAGAATGCAGTAAACACTCTAGAACTCCTTTAAAAATGTAATCTGCATTAAATGTAGGGAGTACAGTTCATCATACATTATACATAAAAATGTGATAAAATCATCAAGCCCACTTCTACAACTGTCTTATAAAGCAAAATGTTTGATTTGCAGGAATTCTCATTACTGCAATGTGACAAAATAGTTCAAATCAAACTCTTCAAATAACCTAAGAAAACAACTGTTTATACAAGTTATTTTCCCCCTATTTACCATAACTTCACATACTACTTATTAGCAAATTTCACATTTTGCATGGTTGTTTGAAGAAACAGGAAACGAGCATTAAATGCCAGTTTGGCTGGAAAGAGGAATGAGCAAAAAAGACTACTTGTGAGAGACAGTGAGGAGCTCTTGAGTGAGTGAAATAGATACACCTCAATGGAGGAGTAAAACCGAACCATCAGATTGAATTTGTTGGTTAGCATTAAACACAGGGGATAAGTGTCTTGTGGGATTTACCCTGATAAAATGATAGGGAGAACTGGGTGAGAAGTGTTGAGAGGACACCTATTGGCTTCAGAAAGACCAGCTGGAAGGGTAAAAGGAAGCCGAGTGGAACGGCAAGCTATGGCAAGCAAAGTGCATGAGGAAACCAAGCGACCGCTAAGGAGGAGAGAGCGTAATGTGCAGAAAAGCGCGATGGAGAAGGAAAAGACAGGGTAAATGCCATTTAGAGAATCTGTTTGAATGYTACCTGTATTTTTGTGCATGGGAAGGAATTTGGGTCAAGAAAGGGAAAAAACTTTTCAGTTTGGTAAAACAGAGAACTGGTTGGATACTTCYGCAAATCTTATTCTATTTATCTAAACTTTTTCTCTCATAATACTTAAAAACTACTGATGTGCTAAGGGATTTTGAGCACCTCTTTTTTTAGGTATGTTTATACACTCATGTTTTGGTTATAGTTCAGATTTTGTATTGATTGCATGGCTACCAGAAAGTGTTTGCAGGGCTGGTTTTTGGCACAATAAGGATGGGAGAGGGTATCTCTCTGCCTTTCTTTTTTCTGAGCAAAATTCCTGCTGAATCACATCTCTGCTGTTTTGAAAGTCAAAATTAGCATTGCAAATTTCAGTATATGATTTCTAAAATTTTATGAGTGGGAAAGTGTTAGYATGTATTCATAGTTTTCAATATGGCTGTATCATGTCTCCCATTTAAAAATGCGTCTGTGTTTTTAAAGAAAAAAAAATGTGAGTAATCTAATCCTCCATACTATTATTTGTCTTAGTACCTAACTATTTCATTTGGGCAAGCAATTATATTAGACCTAAGGAAAGCTTGTAAAGATTTTCTCTGTAAAAGTATAGTCACAGTCATTCATTTTGCTTCTTGAATAATTTCATTAAAGCTTGCCTGTTTATAGATTTCCAGAAAATGGCTGTTCTACCGTCAGTGATATTTCCACTGGCAGCTTGGGAGATTTATTGTTTTATGTATTGAGCATATCTTCACCACAGATGGTACTGTTTTCTCTGTAAACACAAACACCTCTTCAAATAGCAGATATAGAAATGTAGTGAAAACTTTGAAGTATTTCAAGCTGAGCAGCACAGAACTTTCTCTCAACCTAGGACTGTGATCTCTGTTTATCAAACCCGAATTGGCTCCGTCTCACTAGCTGCAGCGAGTCCATGCTGGTCTGAAGACTGCAGTAGCCCTTTGGGGAGTGGGTGCAGCATTTTAGTCTATGAACCTAGGCAGGAATTGCAGCACCCTTGCAGCACGCTGCCTCGCTTGTTGGTGCGTTCGGGTTGCTTGCGTCTTCCAAAGGCTCCGGGCAGTGACTGGGCTAACGCTTTGGTAAGCTTCTCTTTCTTAGTCCACACTGGCAATTGGCGAGGAGTTTGGATCATGCCCCGTGTGCTGCTCCAGCTAGGACAGGTATGTTCGGCATGCACTCGGCAGCCTCCAGGACAAATGCCCATTTGCTTAGAGTGCCAAAAATCTGGTCTCCTTGCTGTTCTGAGAGATCTTATAARAAAGCTACATTTAAAACAGGCGAAGAGGTTTTCCTTCTGTAATATGTATACACAGAATTATGCATGYAAATATGCTGCARTACTGCTAGAAAACTGCATTAGTCCGATAGTGTATCATCAAAAAGCTTGTGGAGAGTTGATGAATACAGCATTTCAATACAGTCTTTATGCACATATTTATACTCTGACTGTTGATATTCTATTATTCAGTATTCGCRAAATAGAAATTTCTGTGAGTATTTGGGTGTTGTATAATTAACAACTTGGTTGTTAATTAACAAGACTTTTTTTTCTTTTRAAAAATAGTTACTGGTAATTCAAGTTATTATAACTATAAACAGTGTTGTGGGGTGCTGTATTAATCACAGCTATTCTTCATGCAGGATAGAGAGAATTTCCAGATATTAGCAGTATATATTAGTTAGTAGAGTAATAGCCCCATCCTGGGTCCTTGCTCAAGACCCTGAGAGCAGTGAGAATTTGGCCTCRCTAGGAATTTCAAGGCTCAACCAGAAGTATTTAAAAATGTATCACAAACGCTGTCCTTGAGACACCATGAAACTTTCTCTTCATCTGTTCATACAATCAAATTGAGTTTCTGAAAAGCAAACTAGCATCTGATAATGGTCATAGGATTCTTTATTTAATGCATCAAACTAAGCTGTTCACACACAATGTCTGTCTGCTATTTACTTCCAGCTTAGGAAGGCGACACGACGAGAATGTTTCTTTCCCCTTTCATATTCAGCTGTCGAACCTTGGAAAAGGCAATAGCTTTACATCCTGCACTTAGCTGAAGTCCTTTCTTCAAAATGTGTTTTCCAACTCAGTGTTGACAACAACCTTGTCATTCTCACCTTTACAAGATGCAGCTCCCAGGCTCTAGAAGACAATTAAATTTCTCAGCAGTTTTTCAGGCAATGATTTATATTACTGAAAATCTGAATGGTGGCTCAGTCGGACCTACCTCAGCATTCACTCCAGCTGTACAAATACCGTTCATTTAGTGCATGAAGTAACCAAACAACTTAGTTTTCAGATCATAGTTATCATATCCAGTTTCAGGAAGACTGAACAGCCTTCACTTCAACACACTAAGTCTGTGAGAAACAAAATGCAGATATGAAAATAGGAAGTACTTTTTGATATATCAATGTGTGTGTGTGTACACGGTGAGGCAGAATCTAAATGGAAGTGCCCACATGCCCTGTATTCTAGAAGTGTAGCTCAGAATTAGAAGAAAAGACTGTGTTTCAAAACAATTCAAGAATTGGTACCCATTATAATAAATGACTGTAAGAAAGGGTTTCAGCCTCCTGCCTAATTAGGTATTTAACTTCCTAAAAAAGTACTAGCTTCAAGCTGAAAAACATGGTCTTCACTGTTCACACAAGAGAAGTGCCAATCCAGAACGTACCCTGCAAGTGCTAATCTCTCTTCTTTGGGTGGCAAGTGGAGAGCGGGAAGAAGAGCCACACATGCTGGTGTCATTCTCAAGCAGTCAAATCTGAGKKKTTTTTTTTTCTTTTTCATTAGAAGTCAATCCAACAATTACCTTAGGGAAAGGGGAGGAAAACTGGCTGAGGAGCAAAGGGGCAGAGATTTTAACACCCTCAAAGTCATCAAAAGGAAATAAGAGGAAATATGATGGAGCTTAGGAATATCACCGACCCGCGCCCTTTGCATGAATGCGGGCTTTTAGCCTTCAAGGTTTATGTGGAAGCAGATCAGAAGCTCTAGTGGACGTGCGAAAAAGGACAGTCGGGGTCTGAGGAACTCGAACTGGAAAGAGCAGCACCAGGGGGAAGGGAGCAATTCGCTGACCCCGATATCAGCTGGCCCTGGCTCATGACAAAGGATAATAATGTGTAAAATAAAACTAGCTTTCTGGAGAGAAATGGAACTAACATGTCTAAGTTATTTTATGCTATCTTTGACTTGGAGGAAAACTCTGCAAGGCTTTGAAAACACCAAAATTTGTAAAGCAAACTGCTTCATGTTGTACTGACTACAAATGTGCCCCTTCCACTGCCAGCTACCCCTCTAGGATGGGGTTTGCTGCAGTCGTTCGCAGAAGTTGCAATATGTCCTCTGCAGTGCTTTACTGAGGGAAGCCCTTTTTGATCTAATGTGATGCAATTTCATTAATTTCACATTGGCTAGAGGGGGGGGGGCCAAGTGTAGGGATGCTTTTGCTAGTACCTTTTTTGTGTAGTCTGAAAAAAAAGAAAATTCAGTAGCTGGCTATTACACTTTCCTCTCAGCTCATGAGTAGCTCAAAATTGTGAAAGCAGACTTGAGAAACTGGTGCTACTCTTTCCCAAGGCTATTTGATAAATATTTCTAAATTGATGGATTAAAAAAAAAAACTAAGTGACATACAGATTCTGAGGCCTGTTTTAGCTACAAATCAGGCTGTTCATGCACCAGCACTGGGAGGTACATTCYTCCTATCTGATACTGTTTCAAATCCCTGTAGCTTTCTTTTATATGGCAGTGTTATCACTGCAAGATTGACAGCCCTCCAATATAACCCATGCCCTTGCCAAATAAAGAATTAAACAACTATCTATGCATAAAACTGCAATATTTGTTAAAAATGTGAACTAACCTCCCTCTTCTTCATTGTCTTCCCTATGGTAATAAAGGATTATAAAATATTTCTGAACCTTGCTTAGTCTATATTCGTCCAATCATCCAGACTTGACAGAGAGCTGAAGGTCAGTATTCTCCAGTATTTTTGTTCCATGATTTTTCTTTCTTTGTCCTCAAAGAAAATTGCTTTCATCTATCTGCAGAGGTGTCTAGACCAGTAGAAAGCGTGTGTATCCCAGTCATTACCTGCTAAACTTGTCTGTCAGGCAAGAATCCTGACATCTTTGAATCATCTAATTTTAGAGCACTTTTTTAATAACCATCACTCCCAAAGAGTACTTTCATGACATTAAAAATATCTTAATCCTCCTTCAATAACAGAATGGAAGAGAGAAATTGCCACAGCTATCATTATTGGGGAAGAAATAGCATTATATTGAAAGGATAAAATGGACTTACTCCATCTAACCTGAGAACCACTTACAGGATATATTTTCTGACACAGTCTCTGTGGCAGATTGAGTAGATATCTCAAATGTAGCATCTAACTTAATACGAGGTCCCTTTTTAATTATTTGTTTTACTTTTATTTCCTRTGTATTTCAAATGATTGACATTTATACAGGGCTGTGGAAAAAAAAATTGCCTGGAATTATATTATTAGTACTGTGTTAATATGGTAGCCTTTATATGGAGTGCAGTTTATTCTTAACAYCCAAGTGTTACAAAAGCTTGTGCTTAAAATAGCTCCACGAATCCCGTTTGTTCCACAGGAGGTTTCAAATCTCCAACACTCTCCAAGAGTTGCACAACTCATTTAATATACACCATCTAAACTCCAGTCTGAGACAGGTGTCTAAGCTGCCTCTCCATACCGATTGCAGGCACAGGCAGATCATCCAGCGGGCAAATCATCCTGCAGGGTACAAGTTAGAAATCTCATCTAGAGAGAAAAGGTAGCTTCTAGAGATGTTTGTGTTTCTTCATTGACTGACCTCCAAATAGCTAGAAATGGTTAGTTGAGTAAAGCTGGGTGAGATTAATCCTGTCCTAAAGGACTAGCAAATTGAATAATCAGCACCTCAAAGTGATAAATAGCTGTGTCTGGCCAGCTGCTGGTTGACTTTCACTGGAGCCAGGAAAATTTGACTAATTATCATTAATTCAATAAAAGACTGATTCCTGCAGCTTATTAATAATTTCAGAACCTGCAGGATCCCACCCATACTGTGCTCAGTACTGCCTGCCCACACGCTGTACGTTTAAAACCATTTCTGTCAAAGGCTTTTCGTTAAAGAAGAGCATAAACAGTTTTTGTTCCGGACAGCTGTGTGGTGCGAGATTGTAATTATTCCATTTAACTATGYTTATGGAGCAGCTAGCTTCTAATTTGATGTTTGCAAGAGTGGCAGGTTATGTTTTAAATGAACACCCTTTACAGCTTAACTGGTGTCAAGTAGCACTCATGGAGGAAGAGCTTCATGTATTATTTACCTTTTTTGCATTGTATCAAACTGTTTTAAATCGGATGCTAAATTTTACATGAGTATTGATCATAAGTTGATATCATCCATTATAAATAACCTTTTTGTTTGTTCAAAACACCTTTTACAGAACTACGGAGAGGGGGGCAATAAATAGACATTTAATTAGATTTAGTAATTTTTCGTYGCAGTATGAAATGGATATGGGATGCGCTCAGTTACCTACAATCTCTACATTGGACAAGGATATCAGTTTGTCATTCTCCAGGCCTATTCTCAAGAWGAAAGGATTATACCCCTTTCTGTAAAGACTGTATTTTACATTTATAGGAGTACAAGGAAAAGCAAGTACTCCATTGAAAGATAAAGGTGCTAAATTATTGATGTTTATCTGTCTGATTTGTTTTGCTTTATAAACTGCATGTTCTTATGTCTTTGGTAGCTAATACATGTTCAAACACATTAGAGTTCATGATTTTCTCTTTCTTTAGTTCAACTGAAATATGAATAACAAACAYATCCAAATAGGCATTGTATACTATTTCAGGAAAATCCAAGATTCTTCCTTGTTTGTGAGTCAAAGAAACTCATTTAAAAATTAGTCAGTAGATTTTATAAATGTAAATCATTTTGCAGACTGTGTCTAGCAACTGATTTCGCACAAAACTGAAATATTATCACAGCAGAGAGTCATTTTTGAAGTACTGAAGAAAACAATAATGAAACAATAACAGTATGTCAGACATACCTAAATATTCTTTGGCTTTCGATGGACTTTGGAGAAAATTGTAATCTTAATGCTCATCTAATTTTTAGAAATCAAGACATTTTGTATCAGAGGCTTTGTAAGGCTCCGAGTCTGATATTTTACTTTACTTGAATTTGTACATTAGATGGAAGAGATCTAAGCATGGTTTATAAAATATCTAGCAATTCAAACAGCAAAGTAGAAACACTAAAGGAAAATGCTATATTTTCAGGAACAATGTAATGTGAGAAAAATTAATCAAGTCAGAAATGGAAAAAAAAAAAACGTACACAGGAAAGAGCAAATTTGCAACAGCATTTTTCCTCCATAAGGTTTTCCATTTCTTATGTTGAGTGTATGACYATGTAAGAATGATAACAGGATTCAGCTTCTGAAAAGTATGCATGCATCTTTTCCACAGCTTTCTCAAGCCAAACGCCAGAACGTCATGGGGTTGGCTTCTGGTTAGTTGGTGACCTGAGGCAACATGAAAATATTTTTCTTGCTGTATTGTTTATGACAAGTGATTTTATTTTCTTTGGTTTGGGAAAAATGCAGATACTTAGTTTACCTGAAGATTTCACTTTGCTACTAGACTGTGGACTAATTTTTAAGAAACTAATGACTCCTTACATGAGTCTGCTATTACTTTTTGAATGCCAAGCCTTAACAGTGTAGTGCAGTTAATGGACCTCTGCATTTCAGTAGTCTCATGGATTGCTCATAAGGGTGTCTTTCTAATTTCAAGGCCTCTACAACAGATCTATCCCCTTGCTCTCCTCTTGGAGTGTGTACAGTATACTATTAAGTTGTGCTTGAGACTTAATATTTTCAAAGTTACTTGTGGAAGAATGGTCTAAATGCAGTCTCTTCCCTTTYTGCTTCTCCCCTTCAGTCTGAGATGAGAACACTCATCAGATACCTTTGCTGTCTCAAGTGCTATAGGCGTTATTTATGGCAACAGTATTTTGCTTACTTTTTTTGGATGCAAAAATATTTTTTGACTCTCACAAAGGGAGGATGTGTGTGTGTGTGTGTGTGTGTGTGTGAAGACAGGTATAACAAGTGATGCTTTCACGCTATCATTTATTATTGAAAGATGCCAACTTGACTTCACCCAGAAAGAGGTGAGAATTGAGTTTAGGTTCAACTCTAACTCACCTGGAAGACAGTCACTGTTTTCAGCAAAGTCTGGCTCAAAAATGTAGCCATAGTGCACACAGTTGGCCCTTTCACTAGCTTAGGGACAAGGACGCCAAGCTGAACAAACCCTGAGAGAATTTGGCATAAACAAAGAAGCAAACTGCTTCCCCAATGGAAACCCTYGGAGGGATGTGCAGGAGCACGACTGTAGTTTTCTAGGGAAATGACTTATGGACTTGAGATGGCCAGAGAGTTAAGGTGCAGCTGACTGTGGTTTTAGGATTACAGTTACAAATTACAAATGGCTAAAAGCAACTTAAGACACTTTAAATGCTTTGAGTTCCTTTATGGCTTTGCCCAAAGTTGCATGGGGAGTTTGGGGAAGAGCAAATAATTCAGCTTGGTTCTTTAATAACCAGYCTTATCAAAGTCATGCCCACAAAACAGAATTTGCCCCAAATTGTTGAATAATTTTGTATAAGGATGAGTTTATTTAAAATTGTCATGATTTCTGTGAATATTTCACAAACAGAAAGAAAGACTCTTTACAATCTATCAGTTGTTTCAACTTCATTAAATTCCTGRGGCATGCAGATAAATGTTTCATATAGGCATTATTTACRGCAACAGTATTTTGCTTACTTTTTTTTTTTGAGATGCAAAAGTATTTTTCAACTTTCATGAAGGGAGGGGTGTGCGTGTGTGCATAATTTTGTTGCTTTTGTTACATATTGTGGATCTTGCATAACTGCAGTTGTTATCTATATTGTAAAAGCCAGCAATCCGAAGTGCCGATGACTTGATGTAGTGGGTGGTATGTAGGAGTATGCTGGCATACAAGATTGTTCCAGCTGCTTCATCCTCTGTTCTCTTCACTTCAAGAAAAATTCACACAACTTGCCCTTACATATCTTCTATCAGGGAGAAAGTCCTTCCTCAGTACAGTCTGTTGCATTTCGTCAGTGGTTTATGTTCAGCCTGTGTCCTTTACCTTTAGCTGGATTCAACTGTGTAAAGCAGAAATGCAGTTCTGAATAATTTGAGACAGTTACTCAGAATATTACTACTTAGCAGAAACTGCATTTTTTTAAGCAACATTTTTTTTGTATATGTGTTTTCTCTGGAATTATTAACAAATATAAAAAAGAAATCAGGCTGTATTTATACTACTAATTACCTGTACCTGTCTCCAAATAACATACAAAACAACTCAAAATGCTCCCTGAGATTAGATGGCATTAAACAGAAGCTAATTAGTACCAAGGTGAGAAGAGGTGATCCCCTTTTTCCATTTGCCACCTTCAGTGCACAAYGGTGCTACAATTTAGAGATATTTGAGGATCAAATATTCTGAAATGTTATACCTAAATTTAGCTACAATCCATTGTCCTAATTAAAAAGTTCCTTACCAGTCTTATTACCTTTTTGCTAATGAGGAAACACAGATAAGCAATGCTGCTGTCATATGGATAGGTATGAAATACGACTAGACAGCAGTATGCTGGCAAAGAAATATAGCTTTGATATTTGAGTGATTTTTCTGACAACAYTGGGGAAGATACTGGAGTTTCTAAAACAATAAAAAAACAGAAGAAAGAAGGAAAAATAGCAAGGGAARAAAGAGACTGTCAGAGTAAACATATACTTCTTTAGATTAAGCTTTGTTCTGCTGAACCTCATCTGTCTACAGGCTTGTGTGTTCACAGTTTGATTTTTGTACTTTGGGGATTTTGTATTGTTTTGCTCTAATATGAAATCTGGTAAGTTATAACCTACTTTTAAAGATGCTTCTGTAAATAATTTTAAAGTGATTGAGGGCACATTTTTAGGCCTATGTTTTAGGTCAATCCATTTGCCAAAGAGATAAAGCTGGGATATTTAAAATGATGTGGTATTGTGTGCAAGACTTGTATCTGTTCTTAAAATCATTGCATTAGCCTTTGAGCACTGTAAAATGCACATCAATAATAATAKTAAAATACAATCTTTTTTCAGAGCTTAGCACATTGCAGGCAGGATAAATGCATTATAATTAATATTTGGTCATGTTTTACATTGATTGAACAAAGTTATTTGAGGCCCTCCGAAATGCTGGTGGTTGCTGCATGTTCTGATGCAGAACATACAGCAGTCACACAGCTGGAGGGAGGCTTGGACCTTCTGTCGGGCAAAGGGAAGGAAGAGAAGGATTAAAATTAATCAGGGAGACTGTCACCCTCACAGTTCATACAAGGCTCAGCCGAAAGATTTTGTTGTTGTTGTCGAAATGGTTAAACAAATTGTATTCCTGCCTGCCCCTAACACCTACTGCAGTTTGCAAAGTTCTGTCTTTAGTGTCCCAGAGTCCTGGCTGCTGTTAGGATTGTAATCACCAATTTCATATTTTGCTTTAGAAACGAAACTAGCTTCTTGCATGTATCATGCCAAATACCTCTCTGTCAACCTAAATGAAGACCCACAATTTCAGTGTCCAGATGGTGTTTTCATCTATTATTTAATTTTGCTATCTTTTTATCTTTACAGCTGTAAATATATGAGCAATATATATGATATATATATATATATAAAATGATATATATATATCTGTTCAGTCAGATTTGTTAGTAGTTAATAAGCTTTGTTAAGAGCTATGTAGATATATTGATCTTTCTCATCTTCAGTGTTTGACCTGAATCTTTGACTTATGCAGTATATTTTTGTGCTTTCTGTAAAAATAATTGCATTTGAATTCACTGAGTACAACATAAATATATATGAAAAATGGGAATTTTTTTTCTTAAAACATGGTACTCCTTTATATATTCCTACCATCTTTTCTTTACCTCTCTGTGTCGTCAGTTCTAAGGAATTATTGTAATTCCCACAGGTAGCACTTATTATAATTCCCACAGGTTGCACTATCAGTTTGGCACTGTAATTAAGAAACTGTGTCAGCAACGAGTAAATCTTATTCAGAGCAATCTCCATATTTCCCCCTGTCTTTCTGAGTTTAGGATTTTCCATTTATAATCACAGAATTTTTTCCTTGTTTTGATTTTGAACTGCTCTCAGGCTTTGCGGCAGCTGCTTTGTTCCAGCTCAGAAAAAATTCAGTGCCTCCATAGAGGTCAAAGCTGTTGGGTATTACTTCTATATGCAGTTGAGTGAAGTGCAAGGATCCCAAAGCTGCCGCTGCCTGCATTAGCTCTAGCACAGGAAAACCTTGTTGGTCTGTGTCCAGACTAATTAATGTGGGCAAAGCAGCATTCTGATGTGATGAGAAGTCATATCAGCACTGTCAGAGCTTCTCTAGATGGACAGAAAAGGGATTCTGCATTGTCTTCTGCTGATCCAGATAAAAACAATACAAAAAAAACCCACKTGTGATTCTGGAAATATTTTGTGATCCATTTGAATAGAAGCTGACATAAAAAGGTATGATCTTTACAATAATTAGAATAGTCAATGTATTTGTTYCCTTTAAAATTTTTTGCAAGCAGAATTGTTAGTGTGCATGTCATGATCTTCTCTGTTATCACATCAGTTTCAGGCACATAGCTGTCATGAGACTGTCCTAATTTTTTGAGAATTTATCAATAGGAAAAACACAACAGCATTCACAATGAACTGAAGGTGGTGAGGTTCATTTGCCTTAGGCCTTATGGACAGTTCATTTTGGTTTGTTCTGTCCTTCTAGCTAGAGTGAAGTCCAAATATGTGGTAATAGCATCCTCTGTAATTGTAAAGTGGTTGCACAATAAGCTACCATATTTCTTGCYTGCAAGGAATATTCTGGTTTAATTCCAAAGAGAAGAAACAAATCAAGACAGAAAATTGTAATTGCAGTCAGGGGCTTCCCAACATTCATACCTTTAGCCAGTCTAGAAAACAGAAATTAGACACACTATGGATACCTGAGACATGGACTTCCCTCAGACAAAAGTAGGAGAAAAGAATGGACTACCCCAAATGCCAACTGCTTGGCCCATGGGCAAACTGAAAGGGGATAAAGACCCCGTTGCCATATTCACAGTAGAGTTGGATCAAGCTGAAAGAGAAAATACATTTGAATATATTATCTTTGGAAAATAGATTGGATCACCATGRCTTGTGTGTCGTCCTGAAGATCCAACATTATTCTTTAATGTGTAATATATTTTCTGCTGACTTTGGGTAGGAATTCTCGTAGGAATTCTGTATCCATYTCCTGGATGTAGTTTATGCCCCAAAACTCTGCATAAACACTGTGGAGACATGCAGTCTAACTCAGCCAGTTGAGTATTCAGGTCTTCATTTCATCTTTGTCAGAACCCAGRTTGCAAGGAATGCTGTTAAGCATCAGAAAAGAGGCACCCACCATGCAGAGGACAGGCTTGTTCAAAGGGGTCTTGCAGAGTGTCCTGCACCTGTGCTGTGCGATTAGTAGAAGAACTTGTGAGGYTGTTGTACACAGAAGTAAGTGTGGCACAGTTCTTAATTAGCGCAGTATTTAAATAGCTGAACTTACGTATCAAAGGATGTGCTGCTCCCTTTTGTTTAAAGCATGTCTATATTAAGGCTTAACATAACATACATAGCTATGTTTTTTATAGTTTTTTTTTTTTCTGCCATGTATATATGCTGTTCATGCAACAACAAAAAGAAAATTCAGCCTACTCTCTTCTCCTCCCTCCTCCCGCCCCCTGCCCTGTAATGATGGCTCTGCAAAAGTAAGATTAGGGAAACATAATAAATACTTTTAGCACTGATATAAGAAAAAGTAAATTTTCATGAAAAGTCAAACTGGAAGAAGGCTGGACAGTGACTCTAGTAATCTCTTTCTAGAATATAAGAGCACCTTTAAAATATTATTGCTTCCAACTCCATGATCCTCATACGATAATTTAAGTTCATTTATAGAAATACTTGTTTGTTGTGTACTTCAGATATTGTATCTCTGAAGGCTGTTGCTCATCAGACTTGCTATGAYAGCTCTCACCTGCCCCCTCCAAGTCCGCAAGTAAATACCTTCCTTTTGCTGACATTAGTTACTCAGTCTGCCAGAATCTTTCCAACACAATGAATGAAAGGCAGTTGCCAACAAATCAATTTAAAATTGCATGTTATTTTGCAAACATCTGCATAAGAAAAATTTCCACATCTTTTAAATATTTTTCATATAGCAGTATAACTTGTTGGTTTAGCTGAAGTTCATAGCTTCTGAGAAATAAAACAGTAAAGATGTTACTGGTCAAGAATAAGGGTAGCGCCAAGGAGCTGCCACTAAGACCATTAATCTGCATATAGCAATCCAGTCTAACAAGTGCAATTTATTTTTCTAAAATACCACTTTTACTCAGTTTTGAGAAATAAATAATRTGTATTATTTACATAATATATTTTCATAACAAAATATTGTATTTTTATTTCATCTACATTTCAACTCTACTTCCCATTTCCGTTCTTCTAAACATCATCTATTTAACAAAAGAATCTCGCATAATGATCTTGATTTAATCTTTGAAGTTGACACATCTTCTTACCATCTAATGCAACATAAYATTCTCTTTATCACCTATTCTCTTTTTTAAGTTTCACAGTCAAGCTCAYCACAGTTTTGTTTTATGCAGAAATCAGTCAGCAATATGACATGCAATGCACTCTGGAAAACTTTTACAGTGCTCGTAACAAAAAGCAAGAGATCAATGGGCAGTCTTACAGATTACTTTAAAGAAACAAAGGGTGTGCAAACTAAGTCTGTAAAAACTAAGCCTTCCCAAACCACAGGGGTTTGTATTAAACAGCACAAATCAGTTCCTCTAAAGTTCAGTGCTGATTAGCACAGATGTCTGTGTTAGTGAGGCACTGCCTTACAAAATGGTCTTCAGGAGTTTTTCTTTGGGAAGTGACATACAGATCTGGCTGTTATTTCTCATGAGAAAGACAATGAAATGTCTTAGAATAAGAGCATGAACAGTCCCAGAAAACAACGTTTGGAGGCAGATTGTGATCATTTTGATTAAGGGTGTATGTAGGATTTGGTTTCAGATTTTCTTTAAGAAATAAATAGCAATACATAATTTAACACCCAAGAAGTGACTGGCTGGTTTGGTATTCATTTAAAAGTGCTCTCTGTCTGGCTGTCAGGCAGAATCACTGATAGTAGATCGCCAACGGAGTCCTTTTGGATGGAAAAAATGGAGATTCAAAGACAGCACTGGTAATAGAGACCTCGAGCAATCCTAAAAGGGCTTGAATGCCTCATGATGGAAGTGATCCTGGGAGTTGTTATAATATAGTTGCTTATGATGTGAATTAATGTCTAAGAATATTTTAGGTAGAGAGTACAGGCAAAAGACAAATCTAGATGTCTCTGAAATTATATTTGTTTATATAAGCTTTACCTCAACAGCCTAATTCAGAGGGAGGTTTTTCAGTTTCTTGTCMTTCAAGATTCAACAAATGTTTATAATTTTAATAAATTGCAGTATGAGTTTTACCACAATAACTTGAATTCATGTTGTTTGATAGAAATTCATAAGTAATGAYAGAGCTTTCTTAAATGTGTTGGGACTATTTACGTCTTTCTAGAAGGTTTATAGGAGGATGGAAAGAGGGGAAAAAGGGAGGTGTTGGCCACAGGCAGACATTCTGTTTTGGGTCAAAAGCAACCCATTTCTCCACGCTCTGCAAGATGCGATTGGTTGCATCTGTACTTTAGTAGCCATAAATTGTTTAGTGATGAATGTAAGAACAACTGTAAGGGAACAGATGGTGCCCCTATTCATTTGGATTTTCTTCATACCAAGATTTTGTTTATTTCTCACAGCAGATTTCCTTGCTCATCTCCTTCCCATTTTGAATCACTGAATCACATTTAACTACTGTAAGTGCTTGCATTACATTTAATTCGGGACACAATATGGAAACATGTCAGTGTAGTAGTTAAAAAAAATCACAATTATTTCCGAAACCATATAAGTCCTTCTTATATGTTTACCTTAGTCATTTTAATATTTGCTTCATCCACTAACTGCTAAATTACTTCAAAATGAAGTGACTAAGCTTACTACTTATATCAATTGACAGACAGTGTGCAACTCCAGCATCATTTATGTATTTACCTTTTCTGGCCTACTGTTTCAAAACTTCATGTTTAACTTGACAGTAAATGTAGCTTGAACAGAAATGCTGAAAAAATTCTAGTTCAAAAGAACAGCTCCAAACTCTGATTATCTAYAGACCTCCTCAGTCTCCTAAAACTCAAGAACATATGGTGATTCACCCACAATTATTTTTGTTAAAATGAGTTTAATTTAATGAGTCAATGAAATTAAAGATCTCTTTTTCTAGCAGCTGGCCCTCTTACAATTCAAGGTCAATGCACAGTGTTGACGTAATTGCACAGCCAATCAGTCCATGTTCTACAGGTGTTGGTCATGTTGAAAATAAACACAGTAATTACGATTTTTTTTATGCAGCTGAAGTCATATTCAGAAGCAAGCTTAAAGAAAGCAAAGACATAAGCATATTCAAAGTCACTTTTGGGATATAATTGAGCCATCAAATCTTTCCACTTTGAGGAAATCACATTTTCCTTATTGTTACATTGTTATCGCTGTGCTGTACTTTTTTTTTTTTTTTAACTCCTTGACACAGTAAAGATTTAAATGATTGCTAAGGATTAATAAATTGGTAGTCAGATAAAATATTATCAGAACACCAAGAATAAAATTCAGAACTCAAACCCCTAAACCTCCCAACAACATTTCATTGGATAAATCCTGGCTGGGTTATAGTCCGAAAGGAAAACACTAATAGCTCTAATACAATCACAGGAAGGGAAAGAAACTAATACAGAGAAATGAGGAAACCAGGAAATCCAACTTTACTAGGTTTAGAATCTAAAGGTCACTGAAATGGCACAATTTTCTGGAGTTAATGTTCTGCTAAGTGCCTAAGCAAAAAAAAAAAAAAAAAAATCCAAAACCTAAGAATAAAAAAAATTCAGCCCTCCTGGAGGATATAACAGAGCTGCCCTGAGGGAGCTCTGCTGCACTCAGAAGGAATGTATTATAAATGTCCTTTTAATGCAGGCCAGCTCTCTTATGTGCCAGATCCTTCTAATCACATCAGGAAGACTAGCTTCTCAAGCAGCGTAAGCGGTGGGCAAGCACGCCACGTGAAATTAAAGCCAGTGGCAAAGTTGTATTATGGCTTAGATTTCACTCACCTGCTTGTATAAGGGAGATACAAATAATGAGAAAGATTGTTTGCATCCTTTCCTCCTTTGTGCAAAATGGCCATTTATTACTCGTGAAAGTTTCAGATAGGCAATAATGAAATAAATAGGAGGTATCGCCATAAAAATTTTCAGACAGAACTGAAAGTTGGGTGCCCTCCTGGACTGATTTTAATACCATATACAATCATCACCCAGAGGAAAAAATATAGGCCATCCCYTTTGCTCCTCTCCATTTGAATATATTTTCTGACCTTTTTTTTATATTTAGCAGCACACAAATTCTTGCATGCATGCATGCCTAAAGAGAATTTTCATGCAAATAAAAACAAAAGAGAGTGATCTGGAACCAAAAAKAAAAAAGTAAACTTTAAGGAAAAGTAGCTTTTCCTGCAGTGTGATAATTCTGGATGAAAGAAAACCAAAGTATTTTTTTTTCCTCACTTGATTAGTGAGATGTGTTTGTTTGTATTTAAAAGTCAGTTTTAACTAGAAAAACAGAAGTACGGAACTAAATGATAAAGCTGTCATTTTCATCTGTTATTTATGTTGTGAGCCATTCCTGCTCCCAACTGTAGCTATCTATGCTTAATTAATATGTTCCTCATTCATAGATTATAAGTGTATAATGGCAGAATTGACTGATGGATACATTTTTCAGATTTGTCAGTGAAAAAACCCTATTTCTTATTTCTGTGTGKTTTTTTTCCACCTCTTTCAGCCCACTGAGAGAGTTTAATCTTTCTCCCTATAGACAACATCCAGGATATGGACTGCGGACTGTATTCATCATCTTCAGAGATTAGAATTTGGGTCTTCAATACTTTGTGCTAATAAAACAGCAAGTTAAATTCAGCAGAATGCTACCATATTAGTTTCCCCCTGCTGCGCTTTCTACAGTTGAAGTCTTGGGCAGAGRCCTGTCCTGGTGTGCTCTGATTATGCAGGTTGAGACCCCAGCRGGGCTACACGTTGTGCTTCCTCCTTCCCATAAGGCAGCGCAGGGCAGGGGAACAGCGTGCTCGGGGTTTTATCCTAGTAAGGAGTGTGTTGGATATAGCATCGCTAGCCATGGGCTGGGAGACGTGCTGCATGCCCTGCCTTCATAGCAAACAGCGAGTGACCATATAATGTACAGTAAGAACTTGATGTTGAATTTGGCTTCAGTTTCCAATGCACTTCAACATTATTAAGTAATTTCAGTTTGTATAATCTAATGTATATTTTATTAATATATACTTTATCAGGAAACTAGGCTCTTCAAAGAAATAATATGCTTTACCGAACTTCAGAGCTACTTAGAGGTCTCAGGTGAATGCTGTGATTTTCTGCAGAACCCACTGAACCTTCCTATTACAGAGAAACTTGAATCCCATTAAGTTTTTTTAGCACTATGCAACCATCTGAACTTCCAGAGTCCTACAGTCTGGCAAGTACTAAAACTCTCTGGACAAAATTTCAGTGGGAAACAGATGCCATTAAAAATCACAGCCTTTTCATATTTGTATTAGTTATATRCTTTCAGTTCTATCTGTTTCACAGTAGCTCATATTCTAATGAAAAAAGATTGGGAGAAGTCAGGGATAGTATTCATATTTGGAC
Source organism: Apteryx rowi (assembly GCF_003343035.1). Taxonomy (NCBI): domain Eukaryota; kingdom Metazoa; phylum Chordata; class Aves; order Apterygiformes; family Apterygidae; genus Apteryx; species Apteryx rowi. The sequence continues at coordinate 57,396 of NW_020451215.1, read as the reverse complement.
TATGGAGAATATTCTCTTTGCACACTGTATCAAAACTGGAGACATTTCACAATAAAAAAAATATCTCACTCATTCTTATTTTGGGGGTTTACCCCCAAATTATTATCCTTTTCCAAATTATTGCAATGACAGTTTGTATTTTATGCACTGTATTTGGTATTGACTGTATAGCCATAATGAGTACTATCCCTGAGGTCTGTTTTTTATCAGTATGATTCACCCTTATGTGTGAAGGAACTATTGATGTGGATAGTGGCCCCATAGCATCTATTTGACTTGCACAGAATGTCTTTCCCAGGATTTCTTAATGTGATATAAAATATCCTGGGGTTCTGGCTCATGTGAAATGAATAGCTGCATCTGTTCTTATTATGTACTACAAGAAGTAAGTCCTTGTTGTCAAGCCAAGTGATGCAGGTGGGCTTGGCCTTCCATATTGTCTGTAATGGTAGATGCTGGAATTCACAATAATTTGAGCTCCGCCCTCTCCAAAGTGAAGCCTAGATACTAACTAACATGTATGCAGCAATGGTTGATCAGAGGATTAAGAACAGGAGTAAAACAGTAAGTGAATTAACTTGGTAAAATATACGCACAGCAGACACCAGAGCTCCTGACTGCACTTTAATCTATTTGGAGTATCCACTATGACAGCAGTGGTGCTAGATTTGCAAATGCTGTCACTGGGATTATGACGGACTTCTACACAAGTTCTTCTAGACTCATGCTTATCTAGGCAAGGTCAACCAGAACATAATCCTCAGTTTAAAAAAAAAAAAAAGTGCCTGTAGGAAGATATCAAAGAGTTATGAGGTCTACTATATATAATTAATTCATATTTTTTTTCTTAAGAATGTGCAACCTTTATTCATTAGCAACACTCTTCAACATTCTGCATGAGTATACAGTACACTTCTGTATCACATAAGGAAGGGGTTAGAGTGTAATTTTGTATTTCATAGTAATTTAAGTAGGGTCACGGAATTTGGTAATTTCTCACTTACAAAGGCAGCTAACAGCCTCACAAAAGAATCTCATAGGCAAAACAATTGATTTCTGACTTCTTCCTGATCAGGGAACCTTCACTGCCTAGATCATATACAGTAAAACTGACATCTGAGAGTAGAGCAAAAATATACTCAGCTTTCCTAATCCCTTGGAGGCTTGTGAAATTACTGTCTGAAAACTATAATGAGAATGGGATAATTTGTGACATTTCCCTCTGCTGTTAGAAGGTATTGATTTTATGACATTTTCATTTCCTATTATGTATTACGAGCATAAGACATCAGAATGTTAATATCAGATGCACTGAATAAACAAGATAGTGCCAGATAGTACTTTATTTATTTCAATTATTTTTCAGTTTTATGCTGTAGCTGTTTTACCAAATCCCTGTGGGCTGTTAGCAAATAAACAGTTATTCATAAGCTCTGAGTATTCAGAATTAGAGGAAGCAGCCCATACATAAACTTATTTCTTCCATGAAGTCTATTAGCCCAGTGAGATAACTTATCCTCACCATGCTGCGTTTTGACCTCTCTTGGTTTACCTAAGACATTAAATTTTTCAGCTGTACTGTCTGTCTAATTTAGACTGTCAGTGCCTTGAGGTAGTTGTCATCTTCCTTCTGACATATGGAGGACCTGCTGAAAATACTAATGTGTTCACAATAGGTCCAGTACTGACACTTTTATTCAGCTCTGCCACATCTTACTTGTCAGGTCTTTGTGATGGTAAGATCCTCCCTCTCATGGAAAAACTGCAAAGACAGGATTATAGAAGGCTATTGTTTGGAGATTGTCTTGAAATTCTTCRGGCATTGACCTCCTAAATGCAGAAGAATACACTCCTGTAACTAGGTTTGCTTGCAGCTGCATCTGCGATCACTTAAAAACACGCTTGGCTCTCTGAAGAAATCTCTGTGCATCTCTTTCCTCTGTTCTGGGTCTGTTCATCCCAGTCTGTTCATCATACCACTCTTGATCAGTTCCCTAGAAAGAGTAAATAAGAGCCTCAGATTTCAGGAGTTCTGTTGAGATCATTGTGGGGGTTGCATTTCATACTGCCAAAAAGAGAGAAATTGAATGAATAAAATCAATCTACTTGTAAAGAAATATGCTGTACAAGTTGAACAGCCATAGCATAATTACATCCTAAGTATGGAAATGATATTAATCATATATAAGGTACTGTTTTCTAGAATTATGTTTTTCTGCAAGGAGAATTCTATACTTAAGAAAACCATTTATGATACCTATATAATAGGAGATAACTGCATTGTAAACTGTATGGTTAAAACAAATGTGGATACTTATAAACAGGAAGGTATCTGTTACTCACTAACTTAATGTTTAGTCCCAGAAATAAAGTTTAAACTGTAATTATGGTCACCAGCATTGAAGAGAATACTAATACAGCTTATAAACTGTGGGCTGACTATTCTCAGCTAAGGATTCCACTGGTTTCTCAGTTCAGCTGAAAAGAGGAATAGGATTTCTATTCATTCTTGAACAAAGTCTACTCATGACCAGAGGTTGGTTACAAACCTGGGGATGGGGAGGGGTGGAATGGACAAGTTGTGTCCTCTCTGAAATACAGTTAGCTACATTTCACTAGATATTCTTCCCTTAATATCCCCATATGGCCTTCTGAAAAGGAGAAAAAAATGAGAGACTGAATAGGATTTAATACATCTCTCTGCTATTTCAGGACTTCAAGAGATACTTGTCTGCTGGTTTTGCAGCAGAAAATAGAGAACAAACAAGAGCAATGAATAGACAGTCTCACTTTTTCAGCTGCCAAGTGAGAGTTGATCACGGATTTTCTTTTTCCTCCAAAGAAGATAGGTTGGCCATTAAAACRCTGATACAGAAATTTATCTGCAATTAGTATGCCATTTACAGTAGACTTCTACATATTAAACATATAAAAAAAMCCAGAAACAGTGAAGATGCTAAAGATGCACCTCAGGTTCTGATATCCTACAGCACACACAAAATTGTTTACATGTATATATATATATATATATATATATGTATGTATGTGTGTGTATACACACACACACACATATATATGGTACAAACTCATGAGATGCAAAAATTAAAACAGAAAAACAACCCCCCAAAAAAAAACTTTGAGTAATTTCATGTATTTTGTGAAAATCTGAAACGAAGCATAATGAATGTAGAGTTAGCTCCATGGTGGTTGCAATTATCTGTAGACTGAGTTATGAGTAACCTCAAGTTCAGAATGTAAAACTGAACCCTAAAATATATGGAATGTTTGCTACGGAAGATGTTGGCTTAAAATAAGGCTATAGGGGCAGCTATGAGCAAGAACAGATGTGTGAACTGAAACAATACAAAACCAACTTCAGATGCACGGTAGCTCTGACACATCTCAGCCACGTGGTGTTTTTAATTTCCTTCTTGTTCATGAATGGTGCTATTTAGTATTGGACTAAATCATCACGTGCTGTCCAGATATTCTGGTTGCCAAATATGGAGGCGAGGTCATAACAATTAGACCTTCCTGTACTCTAAATCCAGGCAGTCCATTAGACTCAATTTCTCTCTCCCTAACACAAATTAAAATCAAGTACAACAGTAAATTTAAATCTAAACGATTCCTGTCATGTATGTGTTTAATTTAGCAACTATCTACTAGCAGACTTACTACCTGTCTGTAATGCTGTTAGACCTACAAAACCCTCACTTCCACTGATTTTAAYGTGGAGTTATGGAAAGGAACACACCCTCTGTCTGAAGCCATTCAAAGCTTCCTGACCAAAAGAGAAGCACACATGACAAAGTCTTAATTATCTCACCATYGCTGTATATGTGTACAATGTAGGAGAAGAAATAGTCTCTCTCCTTGGCCATCTGCATTTAAATTGATACGTTATAAGATAAAAACCGAACACAGCAGGAAGCAAAAATTTTATCCCACAGTTGACGTGGATATAATGGATTTTAATTTTTTTTTGTTTTGTTCACTTGAGGGGAATTCCTAGCACATGGATATTGGTTAATAATATTGCACAAAAATAAGAACCGCAAGATCACTAAGATATAAGGGAAAAGAAATTGTTATTTTTATGTCTTGTGAAGTTGAGTAAGTTGCAGATACTGTATGTGAACTAGATTTGTATCAAATTTATATAGAGCTTTCTCATTGAACCGTGTAGTGAAGAGAAGGGAAAACAATATCGTAATAAGGTCAGAGGATGAGAAAATAACTGAGTTGTCCAAAAAATAAAGCCACWCTGGGATTTCATAAACTGGGATATCATTCCTCCAGGTAATCAAAAACATTCAAAATATCATTCAAAATGTATCTGTCCCTTGTGGGGACTTTAAATGAGCCAAGCTTACTTTCTCTGAAGTAATGCTTTTATAAAGAAAATATTACAACCAGGGAAAAGCTTTCCTTGTATCCCTTAACAATAAAGTCAGAAAATACAATGCTATTGAAAATCTTTTTATGTGTACTTCAGAAACAAAATCRTTTTGGGCTTCTTTAAAAAGAACACAGATTGTGTAGATTTTATCTGATTTATGCAGTGTAATCATATTTATATCATAATTTTTCTAGTTTGTAACAATAGCCTTATAAATATTTCATTCAGTTCTTTTTCAACATAAATACTTCCATTTCTCGGGGTCACAATTTGATCTGAGTGCAAATAGCTTTCAGCAGCAGGGGTCCAAGCCAAGATATGTATACAGATTTGGACACAACTACTAAAGTGAGATATTTAAATGCTCATATACAGTGCTTGTGCTGTTATGCAGCTGGAGAACAAAAGTAATCAAATATGCACATATTCTGCATCTTATACATTCAGAGAAAGAGAAAGAAAGAAAAATTAAGTGCTTTTGTTAGCTTACATCAGTCTATAATATGATGGTGCTCATTTCACACTTGTCTTGCATCACACTCTAAAGCGATCCTGGAGTTCTCAWGATTTTAGGTTTATGCTGTTGTCGTCTTCTACACTGACAATGTGAATGTGAATATATTCTCTTTGGACTGGAACCAATCCTTGTGTATTGAAGGTATTTTCTGGTATGTCCCTATGCCTTCTCGCCATCCCCAACACAGCTTGCTTCACTAAGCTATTGGCCCATTGACTGATTCAACCAAATTTTATGGAGAGGTAGAAATCTCTGAGATTATAACATTTCTGTGAGTTTCATTGAGATAAGCTGGCAAGACTTGGTAGGGATGAGGAGAAAAGAAGAGAAGAGTGAAAGAGCTCATTTTAGTGTCCTATGGAAAATGATGTAGTGGGAATTCTTATTTCAGCTGGGACTCCACAGAGGAACAGGCTTGCAGCTGTTCAGTGATGAGAAAATCTTTGGTGAATAAATGCACCGTTTGCATTAACTGGTACTGCAGCAATCCAAGCATCAATGGGCCAAATTTATCAGAAACCAGGCTGCTTTTCAGGTCCCCTTCCCGCTGTTCCTGACTCTCATTATGAATGTAGACTTAAGACATATAGGTATTTACAATTGGAATTTTCTCTAAGCCAAGGCTATGGTATCCAGTACTATATTTACCACTGCTAAACAATACTTACCTTCTGATCTATAGCCTGTAGTGATATTTCCTTACACATTAAGGAAYATATCATTATTGTTTACTTAATCATTACTGGATTGACTGACTGGTTTGGGTTTTGTTTGTTTGTTTGTTTGYTTAAATAGTCCTATCTGCTCATAAATCTTACAAATAAGATTCTACCTGAGTACTGCAAGAGTATTCACCTTAGAGTAGATGGTCCAGTTGGATTTAAGAGAACACTGCTTGTTTTCTGGTAACAAAATAACTACAGAACCTGTTTCACAGGCAGAGGAACAGTGTCTGAGACTGCTCTATCCCTCATTTGAATACCCTTATTCTGTACTCTAGAATGGCAGGTCAAACAATTTAAAAAATTATCAAAAATTTTTAAATTCATTTTTAAAAGTAAAATCAGCTTTAGCAGTTTTTTGTAGACTTTGTAGTTTTACTGAAAAATATATTTCTGGAAATTAAGGGAAAAAAAACCAACAAGCATCAATTCCATGCTAGTCAGAACATAAACTGCTTCACAAAGAATAGGCATTGTTTCACTGCATACATGGTTTTCCAAGACCACAAAATAGGAAAGGATATGTATTTCCAGCAATCTGATGTAACTACCACTTGGAAATGATTTATTTTCTACAGAGTTACAGGAGAAAAAGAGATATTATTAACCAACTTTCTCACCATTGCCACAGAGATGCAACTATTAGACCTAGCAGAAAAGCCCTGGATATAGTACAAACATGTAAAAAAAMCACCTTTTTTTTTACTCCAAACCTTTATGCAGATTCTGGTCATGTTTATRCAAGACTAATGCAAAACCAATTTGGAGAAACACCTCCAGAGACAAAAAGTCTCAAGAGCATTTATTTTCTAGCAGGTATGAGTGCTTCTATTACAGCTCTCTTTATCAGATAAATGTCAGGCTCCCTAGGTTGGATAGTGGGGAGCACAGGAATGCTGCCATAGCTCTCCTTTGCTGGAGAATTCCCATATGCCCCCCGAAATGTATTCACAGATTCAATTCACTTTTTTCAAAGATATTTAGTTCTGAAATGTTGGTTTCTGATAGAAATTACATGAAGGAGAGTCCTAGAAGATTACTCTTCAGGTRTAGGTTGATTGACTAGATGTTTTTTCACTGACTGGGGTGAGATTGTAATGTGGAAGTTAAAAGTTTCCAGATACAGATACAAAACAAAAAACCTAACAAACAGAAAACTGCTTAGCAAAGGATACCCCCCTCCCTGATATTATTAATTTAACTAACTAATATAGCTAAAGCTAAAGCATTATCACTATTCCTCTAATCAGGAAAAAATATCATTAAACTTTAAAAACAGTATGATCATTTCAGTCTCAGTTTTTAGTAGAGTTTCTGAAGATAATTAATCACATGAATGAGGCTTCTGATGGAAAACATACAGAAGGCTTTCTTGCTCTAAGTTATTTTTGCAACAGAATGGCAGTATGTTTTTTCATTTAGTATACAGAGCAAATGCATGCTGATATAGTTTAAGTTCAATCAGTTTGCCATCAGTCAAAGAAGAAATTATAGAAACCGTTTTAAGACATCAGTTGAGGAATCCATGGCAAAGCACAGCTTGATCAACAGCGTGCACTTTCAAATATGGAGATCATACTTTAAATACACTGAATTCTTTGAAGGCCCTATTAGCATAGCCAAGACATTTAAAATTGTACATAAAGTCATTGGGCTATTTCTCCTCTTTAGGCATTTATCAGTGTATTGCATCAAAAGTTAATATCAAGGGTATGAAATCATGAAATAGAAAAGTAGAACACTGAGAAGTTGCTAAAGGGTAGAAATTAGAGAAAAGTAACATGTGAGGACATTAAATTACAGACAGCCTTTCATTTTGTATTGAAGGAGCCAAGGGAAGGAGAAGAAATTTTGGAGTTGAGAGAGATAATAAGCTGCTTATTTTGCATGATTTACTAACATTTCTAGCATAACAGCTATCAAACTGGATGGAGTGGGTTTGATTTTCTTCATCACTTTAAAAGACACCTTCTATTAATAAACTAATGCAGAGGGGGTTTGTGGGATCCTTCTGGAAAACTCAGCAGTGTGATGGAACTCAGAGGCCGTAAAAAGGAACCAAATACTAAAGCAAAATACACTGATTTAGTAATTTTGGTTCAGATATTTACCCGCTTTGGAGCATTCTGTACATCAGGTCATTCACAAAGAAAGTGAAAACAGCACACCTTCTGGATCCTCTGTAAGTGATTACCTTTCTCCGGCTGTTCATCATTTTTAAAAGCTWGTGTGTCACAGAAGTACATCTGAGAAACATCAGTGAGAAATAATCCTKTATAGAAAGAAGGAAAAATAAAAATTACCAGTAAATAATTGCTGAAGGATAGAACTGTGAAATTAAAAATGTCAATCGTCTGAATGCCAAGGTAACTAACCATACATAGCCCAGGAAACCTTATCTACAATAGTCAAAACATTATGGGGTTACGTTTGAATGAGTAAGAGAGTGCTTCCTTAAAACCCACCTCAGACTTACTTTGAATGGCATTTAGCACACTGCTCTGTACCCTTGCTGTCTAAAGCAAAGTTATAACCATGGGCATTGAAAAATATCTCTGGTATTTCGTGTTATTAGCAAATCAAGTGATTATCAAGTTGTTTACCTGGTATTTTAAACTTTTGACAAACTAAACTACTTTAACCTTTATATTGCTTATGATTAATCATGAAGAGTGTTCACTGGTCATGAAGATATTTGAGCTCTCAGTGAGAGGCAGGTTTCTAATTAACAGAAGAGGAGACATGGAGCAGCCTCCCCATTAGATMGGCAGTGCACAGAAGCCTCAATGGGTATTTAGAATTCAATACCATGATGAAAAAGGATTATTTGAGTTGCGGCGGTAGTACCTCATATATGAAGCATGTAGCACAAAAGCAGACYGGACTTGATGACACAGCAGGTCCCCACCAGCTCTCTGCTACATCTTTAYGATGAAGCTTATGCACATCATTGTCCTATCACGCCAGTATAGATTTTGCAGTAGGAGAAATGCAGAATGTGAGAAGCAGCATACTATGACTCTTCACCAGTGGGTGTAACGTGATACACTGCAACAGGGAAAAATCTTCCTGATTTTTTGGTGCTAAAGCATAAAATTTGGCTATTTTTGTCTTAATACACATTTAATATATGCTTAAAAGTAAATGCTAAAATTTAACTGTATTTATATGTTGAAGAACTACTGGCTTCCATGAAGCTTTCAAAAAATATTTGAGTTAGGTATATGTTGGTGATATGAGAACAAATGCTGTTTGCAACCATGACAAGTACTGGTCCAAAAATTATCCAGGGACCTCAGTGGTGTATTTGGGGCTCATTTGTTTCTGTTGTATTTATTATTTTGTTTACTAATTCTTTATTTCTTATTATCTCTCTTTGGTTGTAGGCCACAGGCTTTTAAAATGAATACATCAATTTTAAGGAAAAGAACAGCAAACAGAGCTAAAACAAAATATCTTGTACACAAAGAGTTGTAAGACAGACATTTATATGAAAATAAAACCTATTAAGAGCATAAATACATTCCAGTAAAAGTAGGAAGTGATGTTGTTTTCTCCAGTGGTGAAAGGAAAAAAGCTTTGCCTAAAAAAATAAGACAGAAAAGGGCCATGGTGCAGTGAAGGGTGGATCTAGGAATTATTTACCTTCTTAGATGATTTTAGTAAATCAGCCTTTTAGCTCTATCTTGGTTATTTGAAACTAAATGTTTTGCACAGGAAATGAAAATAGGTTGRTTAAGCATATTCTCATCCTCACCCCATGCATCCTGTACATTACTATGACACCCTGTGATGTAGGATCACTCGAATWCAGAGGTAATAGATGGGAAATTGTTTCAGGCCCCAGCAATTCTAGCRCATGATAATGCTGCAGACTAGCAATCACAGAATTTGCCTCTGAAAGTCATATACTGCTTACCCATTCAGTGAGCTGTTCGTGGAAGCCAGGGGATTTGTGTGCTTCTGTGAGGCATATGTCATAAAAGAGTTATTTATAATGAAGCCTTGCAGATGAGTCTTCTTTCTCTAACTCCTTTGCGTGGACTATAGCTTGTGAAGACAGGAAGGAAGAGTTATACCGAGCTGTTCTGTAAGTCATTATCTCCCCCTGACATATGGCACAATTTCTTGTTGGGAGCAGATGCTGTCAATGTAGCAACCTATCTCCGATGAAGACATTGTCAACTGTATGGTTACATTACAGTGAGTGCATAATTAGTCATTTTACATCCACTTTTACTTTTTTTTGACAATTAGGAAGTTTAACAAGAGAAGACTGTTGAGGAACTGCGACTTTTAATTCAGTCACAATGCAGACTGAAGAACTTGGAAGTACACCTCTTTTCAGTTCAATTTAAATTGAACTAGCACTGAACTAACAGTGCTAGTCAGGTCCTCTAAATATTTTCATCATAGATGTGTATATATACTTAAGCTTGTGCTGTAAATTGAAGCAAGTAAATACATTAGAAATTTTGTAGATATTGCCTTGAGAGTATCTATTCTTTCTGCAATGTTTCTTCTCATTTCAGACACTTAGAAAATATCTAGTACTGTCAATTTTATTCAATATATATGGTACTATGTCATCTGAATCAAAAAAGGAAAGGAAAACAAAAAAACAGATTATAATCAAAATTACTTTGTGCTTTACAGATTTCCAGTTTTCTATGAAGGCTATGAAGAAAATTCTGGCAGAACCTCTCCATTTAGTCAGCCTTCAAACATGGATTTTAAGATTTTATAAAGTTGCTGATTATGTTTATGACGTTTGACATCATGGTAACTTGTTAATACTAGCTGGATGTAGTAAGGTACAACCTGACTTCCACAGAAGTCAATGGAAAAACTATCATATGAGTCCCTCTAAGAGGTACAGCAAAAGAGAATGAACTGTCCTACTGGGTGAGTCAGATTCAGGAAAGAAACAGACAGCCTTCAGGAACTGAATAGTTTAGTCTTCATAGCTGCGAGTAGTTTTTGAATTAGCGACAGCAATACCAGACCTTCACCTACTGTGCATTAAAAATTGTCAATATATTTTTTTTTGCCTTACTTTAGAAAATATTTTGAGGCACTGAAAGCAGATAGGAAAGGTTTGGTTTGTTCCTCCAGTAGTCTACAGGTACAATACCATCATCCAGAGTTTGTACTTCTGGAAATAATCAGAAATGTGGGAGGTAGTTAGCTTTAGTGGCTGAAAGAAATAGGATTCTCAATTTCTCAATATCTGCACTTCAGAATTCTCATTAATTTTCAGAATGGTTTACCCAGTTTTATTTTTCTGTCAGTTAAATACATAGACCCTTCATACCAAGTTCTAGCTGSATGACCCGATACTATTATTACAATCCCATAAACCTGTCCTCCCCAGAGATGGTATGCTACGTATCTCACTCTTTTAATAAGGTCACTGGTAACTGAGTGGTTTTCACTGTACATATTTTATGCGTTAACATCACAAATCCAAGCTCCTAATAAGACATCCTTTCTCTTATATAACTTCCTCGATGTGATTATGTAGTATTTGATGTCTTTAATTCTCATTTCAGCTAGAAAATGAATAATAAGTTACCTAGCAACTTACAAAGATCAACTGTCTACCTCTCTAGTGCCAGATATAATGACTAATAAAGGGAATACATCTTTCTTCTATTTTTTTAATTAAACGTTTACAACTATCTGAATCTTGGTAAATTACTAAAATGTGTACCACAATAACAAACATTCAGTAAGAGCTCCTTCTCATGACTTTGTCAACTTCTGTTAGTATTTTTTTTTCTAATTCAAATAATTGCAGTGGAAGTTAGTAATCTGAAGAGCTTTAAATTATGGGTCTTTTAAAATACCTCCTGGGCCACTTCCTGAGATCATCTTTTACCAGCCTTATTGAAGTAAACTGGCACCGGTCTCCCACAGAAGCTGCAGATGTTCGACATYGCTTTTGACTATTAGGTCATCTCCTAAGGGGCTAAATGAGGAAAAAACTTTACATTCTAAGAAGCACTGTAGCCTTCAGCCTGGCATGTTTTGCACTGCCTGTGCATACTCAGAGATGGTATGCTGTGCTCATTTTTGGAGTACTTCTCTCAGTTCCATAAAAGAACGTCTCTTTAAGAAGATGAAACTGAAATAAGACTATGAAACAGTACATCATTTGGCTTTTCTAGGATATAGCTTAAGAACAGAGAATTAACATTAGATATAAAACAGGGGAAATAACAGGAGATATTTGCTACAACTCTGAATTTTTCCTTGAAGTTGTTCAGACTTGTTTCTGTAAAAATAAATTCACATATATTTTAAGCTATATGTAAAGAGGAGAGATGAGAAGTCAAAATTAACTTCATTCAGATCCCTTTCAAAAAGGATATTAAAAACACAAATAACCCAAGCTGATGCTCTTCTCATTAAACCTTTTCTCTATCTTGTGGTTTTCTGATAGCCAAAGACCAAGCCTGTTCCACTTCATACTCAGAGCTCTTTATGCAATTAAAATACAATATTGAAAATGATAATTTATAACAACATTTCTTGCAGAGGTTGTGTGTGTGTGTGTGTCAGGTTACCTGCTATCTTACAGTGTTTCCTACAGCAGTGTGATTTTATGCAACCCATCTGGAAYAAACTCCCAGAGCATTTTAACTCTGCAATCCAATTTTAACTTCAGTCTCCAGATGGTCCAGCTCCTTAGAGTTTTACCAGTCAAGTCACAAATGAAGTTATCTATGCAAAAATAATAATTAACAAAGATAAGTGCTTGTATTTAGCAAAAAGAAGCCACTCACAGAAAATTGTCATCTACAATGTGGAGACCACATTGACTTTCTCTATTGACAGAAGCCCGTAGAGAATTAGGATTAAACGACACAGTCTGTTTTCTAAAGCCTCGGGGGGGTCTCCCCACTGCCACAGTTGCGTTTGGGCCAGCCTGCGGTCCTGCCCAGCCTCGCGCCTGGCTGGCRGGACCCCCACCCTGATGCCACTTCCTGCTGTGCCCTGAGCTGGCCTCGGCCCCACGGGGCTGGGCTCAGATCCTGGAAATGGGAAAGTTCTCAGTGGTTTCCTCAGAGATCAGCAAAGAAGCTGCTATCCTCTGAAAGGTGGACGGCTTCTAATGTCGCTGCAGACCCCAAGGAATAATTAAAATCTACGGAGTCTATTTTACAAGAAAGAGCAAGTAGCATCATTGGTGCTGTCAATTCAGAGTGCATACAAAGCCGAGTGAAATACCCATCCAGTCCTTATCTTCTGGAATGAAATTCAAACCACTCCAGTTTGAGGCTTGCTTGCTTTATTTTATTAGTGTTAGAACACAGATATCCCGCAGAACTTGAAAGCACAGCTCTCTGCCCAGGGAACCTTTTGGCACATGGGTGCAGTAGTGCCTTTTGAGCCCTTGKGCTAGCGTGAAGCTGTCCAGCTTCAGGTGCTGGCAACAGCACTGAGCTCGCACGTGCAGCCGGTTGAGCTTGCAACTGCAGCTCAGGTGAAAGAGTAAACGTTCATACAATATTGTAAGTCTGTTTGTAATTACATTATCTGCAGGAGGGATTTCACCTCCCACGAACCTTTACCTTGGCATCTTACTTTTACTCCTCAATTGATAAACATAAATATTTTTATCACTTTTGTATTCWGTCAATTATCCAGTGTGTTTCCCAGTGTTATTAAGGAGATGGCACTGCTTCTCAAAGCTGATAATGGTTATCTTAGTGCATCAGAAATATAATATTGCTCTGCAAATACTGGACGTTCAGAAGCTCTGACACCTGTGTTTAAAATTTAGCATTCAGCTTTGTGCATGCAGTCATTTGTGCGTATTACTAATACTCCAGACTGCCTATATGTTCACTTGAGTTCTGCTTCCTGGGGACTTGCAGACAGCTGGTGCACCCCTTCTGCAGATCGCATGACTGCACAGAGAGATACGAGCTATCTTTAAATGCCTGCAATTTCTCAGAAAAGAAAATTAATCCGTGTTGAGCCCTGTGTTGCCATTGCTGGTTTGTTTCCAGTTACCAAATAAATTAATTTATAGTTAGTGCTGATATCTCTGTGCTACGCCACAGATGTCACTGGAGGTATATCCACTGATTTCAGTGAAACTGCTTAAACTAGAATATGAGTACATTTGTGATTGTATATGTGGTTAAGAGTGCTTTGCAGACTAAAGCTCCAATAGGTCGAACAATCACTGTGTGCACTCTGTATCTGCGTTTAACTTTTCAACATAGTTGTAGGCATACCTTTAGCTTATATTAGATATTCTGATTCTTTTTCATCTTTATTATTGTCTGTAAAGATTTAGTTTTAGACAGAAAATTTGAAAAAGCTGAAAAATATTAATAGTAGTTGATATAACTCCTAATTAAAAGAGAACAGTATAAAGTATAGGTTGAAATCTTAAAGACAATATATTCCTAAATAGTAAAACTTCATTAAAATTTTTTACTAAGTCTGTACGCATGCATGAGAGATTTCCAAGGAGCTAGAAATTGTATGAATGCTTATTTCTCATTTTTTAGATTAATAAATTTGTCTATCTACATCAATTTTTAAACTTTCTTAATATTCTTAAGATTATTTCACTCAAGCTCTCATCAAAGACCTGCACATATGAAAGTATTATCTTTTTATTTCTCAGTTTACTGATATTTCTATGGCTTTTATTTGGATAAGAGAAAATAGTATTTTTTAATGAATAATATGCTCSCATGATTGACTCTTGCTCTGTTACAGGCCAGTTAGGTCTAAGGGAAGAGATATGTGCTCTTTGAGATGAGTTTTGTAACTTTTGCTTTCAAGGGCTCTCTCTTGTTTCCATTAAAGCTTTTCTTATCAGATGTAGTGAACCAGAGAAGCAGCCCACCCCGGAAGTGACAGATGGACTTCTCCCGGACAGCCTGAAGAACGCTGTGGGTATSTGCTGGAGAACACAGGGTGGTGGGACAGCACGAATGCACAGGGCTAGCCAGGTTAAACACTAGCATTTTACACTACAGGTGTTGTGATGTTTTGCTTGATGTTTTTTAATGTGTTACGAATAGCTAAATTGCAAAGACTGAGGGAATAGGAGGTTCATAACCAGGCTGAGTCTATTGTGTGCAGCACCGCTGTCCCCAGGCCTGGGCACCATGCTGCCGCTGGAGCTCGGCGGTGGAGAAGTGCCGGCTGGTGTGGGGGCCCCTTGCCGGCAGCACAGTCCTGGCTCCTCGGGGCAAGGTGAGCACGCAGCAGTCCTCGTCAGGGGGGCTCATGGGTTCCTTGCTAGCCACACGCCTCCGGGGAAGCAACAGAAATACAAAGTCTAGTTACACCTGATACTACAAGATGCAAACAGAAACTGTAAAAGCTTCTCTAGCAAACACTTGACTAAGTAAGTCAAGGTACCTGTGGAGATGTGCATGAATTCAAGTATGAATTCACAGAGGAGAAAACAGACTCCTGAGGTTTAATGAACTCCACACAAACAACAGGAGAGTTTTCCAGGAAATGTCACAAATTTTGAAGTAAGTGGCCACTTAATGTATTTGGATGAAAGGCCGTGAGATGAGAGCAGGTGGAGATGGTTACTCAGCGGCAGGGAGGACCTCAGTGCCGCAGCAGGGCCAGAGGAGAGCTGAGAGCCCAGCAGCGAGGTCATCTACACCTGTGTCACCCTCAGCCAGCAAACTGTAATACTGCTGAAAGCAATCACTGCTAACAAGCTCTGCCTCTCGGCTGCAAGCACCCGCAGCCCCAAACCCAGCTGCTATCACCTTCCACTTCCCTCCAAGGCAATTTTTTTTTGAGCCAGTATTATTAAAGTGCTTTTAATGAAGATAAATACCCCTTTTCACCCCAATGAAATATACTTTTGTTTCTTTCACACCTCCCCCTCCGTTTAGTTAACATGTTAAATGCACGCAGTGTGGAGTACCGAGCCCATCCCCTTGCACCTTCCCCAGCGTCATGCAGAGATGCAGCACTTAGCGGAGGAAAGACGGCTGGTCACAGCAGCTTAAACACATGACATTTTAAGCGAAAGTGATTCAGAAAAAGACAACTCTCTTTGCAACAACAGAGAGCAAGCAACAGAGCTGTCATTTGTTAAATTGGGTATTGTCTCATTAAATTTCTAAGCATAGTGTCAGGAAAGATTAGGAGCAGACTGACAGATCCAACTGGCTCAATAACTTTGCCACAGTCACACAGAAAACATTAGCTCAGCTATTAAGAATATATGTAAGTTAAAATAACAGACTTAAATAGCTTATAATTTTAACTTTTCCAACAGACATTTGCTGTTATATGAATTTGATGTCATTACAGTTCATTAAGTACTGCAGCCATAAAGCAAACATACCCTTTCCATATGCCGAAGGAGCATGAAAAGGAGGATGAAAAGATAAGCTAGGGAGGATGAGAAAAATTATTTTCTTTTATGCCTTGGTCTTTTCCTATGACTATGAGGGATTATCTTATCAAAGAAACCACTTAAATGAAGTGAAATGTACCTTGAACCTTCTGTCAAAATCTGAGTCTAAACCAAAGCCATTCTCAGCTTTCAAAACATCCCTCTGGCCTTTTTTCTTTTTCCATCTTTTAAATTGTTGCATCCCCATCTGTGAGGCACAGGAAGTAGAAATGTGGCAGTACCATTAGCCCTGTAATCTTAGTGTGCTTCAGGACCCGATTTCCATGTGAAATATTCAGCTTGAATTCTAGACTAAAGTGGGGATGTGACCTGAAATCAGAAGCGAAGTGAACATTTGCATGAAATTTGAATGAGCCATACTTAAACTATGAAATATTTCTCTGTGAAATATTTAAAGCTCTGAATTTTGACTTCATCTAAATGGAAAATTCCTTCATTTTTATTCAGTTTTGTCTAATTTTTGGCTGGTCTGAAAGGAAAAAAAAAATCAGGGAATAAAGTAATTGCAGAAATATCAGAAGRGATTGTGTTCCTTAGCCTCTATTGCCTTTAGTAGGTGTGGCAGTGCTTTGAGGGCTGAGGCAGACTGATTCGTCCTGCTGAAGTCCCACAGTCTTCTGCAGCAGCAGAAGCATTACCTTCATACCATGGGACCTGACTGCCTCGACACCTGCCAGCATAACCTGAGTAGTGGCTGAACGGTCGAAGTAGTCGAAGTATGCACAACCAACCTCTACCTCCGCTACTTCCGCAGTGCCGTCAAGGAGGTGTGAGTTCCCCAGCTTTCAGGACAGAGAAAACTTCTCTTATTCATGTCTGTGTATGCAAGTTTCTGCCTCTTTAATTCAAATCAGTAGATCTCCCTGTTCCTACACAGCTTTTCTGAGCCAAATCTTTGACAATGTCTTCATAGCTCTGAAAAGAAACATATCTTGTTAGCAAAGCTGAAGAGGAGAAGTTTGGTTCTTTCAKGTATGTTCTAGACTATTGTCTGAAGGTGGGATGGAAAGGTGTGAGGCCTGCAAATATATTTTTGGAAGACAGGCAGCTTGGGAAGATTATAGTTTCAGTTTAAAAACAAGGGCTTCTCTTACACTGAACGTGATAAAAACAGCTAGACAGGACTCAGCATACCTCTGGACATATTAGCTTTGTCGGTATGATACCAATTCAGATTAGCAGAAAGTTTGCCCCAGTGCTTAACAGGTTTGACGTTCAACAGAAATTGAAATAATCCAAGATTCTTATTTTGACAGTTTGACAATTTTTTGTGTGTGAGTCAAAAAAAAAAAACAACACATAGAATAAAAGGACTTTGTTTTAAAACATTTAAGTATCAGCAGGTAGCTTTACCCATACAAGTCATCCTCAGGTATTTTTACAACTAGCTAGTGCATTTTCCATGATGGCTATATATATTTCAGTTTCAGCCTCACTCTATTTCCAAATTGGCTGGCTCCCCTCAGCTGGGGGAAGGGTTTATAGCCATGGTGCCTGGCACCAGACTGTGATGGGTAGCACCTGTGTGGGAAGTAGCTGTAGCTCTTGAAACAGGTTAGGTTGGAGGGAGCTAGCTGCAGGGAGGACTGAAACAGGTACCTYGCCTTCCAAAGAGCATTAACTTATTTTAATTTTCTTTACATAAAAGGTAGAAAAAGAGCCATGAGAGCTATGCTTGTTTTGGCAGGAAAACAGCATAAGTAATATCTGTCAACWTCTAGAGGTGGAGTGTTTTACTCCAAAATGTTGTCCCCTGTGGGAAAATATGCTTGATGTTGTTTGTAGGTGGAAATGGTTTGCTAGGGCTAGGTCATAACTGTGTAAACCAAAGGTAACCTGATAGAGCATAGACCTCCTTTTTGTAACTGCAGAGTGCATTTTTAATTGAATCTTGGTGTGCTGCTAATAGTCAGATCAATTGTCCTTTGGGGTTTTCTCAAAGAAGATGGGGGAGAATACAGGAGGAAACATCTGTTCCTCTGTTTAGGGAAAATACACTTGTTCCTTCATGCTAAAGCCCTATTAGCCCTTAGGGAAAAGAGGGACTGTGTCTTCATTCTGTGCTTTCAACTTTTCAGCTTGTTGCTATATTTCTGCCTCAGCTATGTCCTCTCAGAGTTTGGTTGCTAGCTAATATTAAACATGAATTGGGAAGTTTGGATAAGAACAGTCCTTTTGCTTTGCTGTTTGCTATTTGCAGAAGAACACACGCAAATAAGGCAGGCAGGATTTAGGCCAGATCCCCTCCCCGTGACTCTGCCGGGTTTGTGCCACAGCAGGAGTGATAACGCTCCAGAAAGCAGAGGCTTTGTTACTGGAGACTCCTCTTGGTGCGAGGTCGGCACACCGCAGTCCTTAGCAAACTGTCACCAGGGCCTCAGCTAAAATCAGATCCACGATCAGAAAATCAGTCAGCTTGTCTTGTTTTGTTTTTTGAACTTTTTGGAACTGTACTGAGCAGGGCGGCAGCTGTTTTCAAATGCGTACAGTTCATCTGGACTATCCATTTAAATGCTCAAACACTTTTTTAAAGAACTTCTATAAAAAAATCTCTTAATTATGTGTCTTTTTGCATAATTGGTCTTAAAATAAAACCATTTACAGGATTTTTTGTGTGAAATGGTTGTGTATAAGATACATTTTACAGATTTCATCAAATGTGATTTGCTTTTGCATTTATAATGCAACAGAATTTATTCATCAATAGAAGAATAACACTTGGCTGCTAAAGAACAACTTCTCATTAGAGCTAGGGCTTATAWCTTAATGCACAGAGGAAGTGATAAGCAATAGATCTACTTATCTGGTAATAATCACAGTTGTGATGTAGCATGTATAATACAAAAACCTCTTCTTTTTACTCAATTCCAGAAGTATATCAAACCTTCTAACCACCGATTTCATATTGTGTATCTCTACTTCAGCCAAGCTGTAATACTGTATATAGAAAACTTAAAATGCTACTTAGTTTTTATTGTTCTGAAACTATTTATACATTATTAACTCCAATGCAAAATTGACAGGAAAAAATACTCTAAAACATGATACTGGTGCAAAGAAGTTCCTCCATAGAAGASAGTCATTGTCAGGTGTGCTGAAACAGGAGTGTTTTATTATTATTTTATTACTTTTCCACATTATTTATGACTATTTTACAGCAGTCATAAAACAGAGACTAATCAGAAAAAATCAATATGTTAATTAGAAAAATCCAATTCACCAATGGCTAAATCCTCTGGAATGGGCAGTAAGTAGCTAATTTCTTTCCCAGCTGAATGTTTCAGAAAATCCAGCTTTCTGAAACTGGCAGAGACCTGAAAAGAAAGGAGCGGTAGGAAGTGACAGAGCTATAATTTCTTCACAGATCTGAAAGATCATTTGGATAGTTTCTACTGGGTATTTTTGCAAGAGCCTTCAAGGCTTTTAAAGAGTTTAAAATTCAAATGAAGTTTCTGGACTACAAGGTGACTCATGAAACATTATCCACACCCCTTCAAAGGGAAGGCAATGATGGAGGATGTGCAGCACAGTGTCTTCTGGGAGAAATAACTCAGGGAGGGGAGGATGGGGGCTACCAGCGTTAGAAAGTCCTTGAATAAAGTGGAGTCTGTGTTTGTAGAAGTTCTTTCTTTGTCACAAATGTGGCAATAGTGGGTTGCCCAAACAGTGGTGAAATCCAGGGAATGCACTATTCTGTGTGCGCTACTGGCCATAATCCCACCACTGGAAATGGATTAAATTTAGCATAGGCTTCTGTAAACTCTGCCAGGGCAGTTTTCCCCTGACATCCATCTGAAGAAAAGTATCTGCATTTCAAAATGCATATGAGAAAGTTAGTTGGCTAAGTTCCTCTATTCAAGTGTGATGCAAAAGGCAGGGTTTGTTTTCAAAACTATATAGAGAGCCTTGCATTAGGTTTGGTCTGCTGGAACTCTGGGTTCTTCCACTGATTGCTTCTGTAAAATGCTACAGCCTTATTTTATTGTTTTTCCTAAATTTTCTGTCTTCCTTTCCTTTGTTTATAAAGTGTCTGTTAAAATTACCACTGGTTCACTCTTTTGTTCTTAATGGAAAAATATCCACAAGAAAATCTCTAAATACTTCTATTAGGAAAATGTAGACAAATGAAGATATATAAGAAGTAGCTGTATAACAGTACTTGTCTAATTTTGGCAACTTCTAAAGTATTGGTGTAAGGTGCATACAACTCCTTTAAAGAGGCTTTATTAATCTATTTACACCTCTGATTCCTTCAACCTTTCTGTTTAATTCAAGGGCTTGCTTTTACATGAAACTCATATTATTTGTAACTACTTTTAAGAGTTTGCTTTTGCTTTTTCAGCTTTGCTACTGCTTATCTCTTTCTCTATTCCTTTGATCAGTGTTGGCTCTAAGGCTCTTCTGACGTCTCCGCTTCCTTTATGCAAACTGATTTCTGCTGTTCATTCAAATTCTACTGTGAAGTTCAATTCTGTAGTCACATCTGGTTTAACTAGTTTCTGTAAAGTTTCAATTGAACTGTCTTATAGAACATGTTGTGATATGTTTTTACTTTCAGTAGAACGACATTCTCACTGGGCCTCTAAGCGTACTTCACTATTTAATTAATTTAATAAAAATTCTGACTATCTGAAATTCTGGACGACATTTTTTTTTTTTTCCCCTCCTGGAATTATAGCATTTTAGAGCAAGGACTGATGGATAGACTTAAGAGCCTAATTTTTTTCTTCTGCTGCTATTCCTTAGGGTTTGTCTATGTTGGTGCAGACAGTTGTTTAAGCTCCAAGCCAGCTGGATGCAAGCCAGTTCTTGTTCAAAAGGCATGTGGCACAATTACTGTGGCTATGAGCTGAAGCTACTGTATCCCACCTCCTGGAGCAGGTAAGGTAGATGTGTCTGCATTAATGTATCTCTGTTGGTCTGTTTTGGGATACAAAGTGCTTGAATTGTCTTTGAAATTGGACTCCTTAAGGAGTAATATCAACAGGGTACAAATGAAGCACAATGCACATATAGTTGAGTACCTTCTGGGACCTGGCAAATCTGTATTAAAGATAGAGCATTTAAAAGTTTTTCTCCTGTTCCATTTTAGTACTACCTTTTCGGGAATTACATTTCTTCATTTTCTGTAGCAAAAAAAGAAACATTTTYCTGGAATTCTATGTCTAAATCTCTGTTACAAAACATGTGGCAATTTTTTAGATSTAATGCTTAAAAAAAGATTCCACTTACAAAGAAAATATACTAGTTTCAGTGCTTGGTGTTGTCTGAAGAATATATTTGTTTGCCCATCAGGTTCAGCCCAAGATGGATGGGGATATTAGATTTTGATTGTATGCACATAACTTCTTTGTGACTGTGCTCCAAAGACAGACCTTGCTTTTCCCATTGTTAGGAGTACAAGAGCTGTATGTCTTTTGGCAATGACAAGTTTAGTTTCCTGCTCATGAAGTCTGATACTGTATCACAGTATGTTAAGTTAGAAATATAGAGTATGAAGGGGTCACACRCAGAGAAAAATAATCATTGAAAAACAATACTTGCTGAATTGAAAAGACTTACATATGGATTTATATTTAATTTGGATTTGTTATATTTCRAGCTTACATCATCAAAATACATTAAAATGAAACATTTGTGCAAGGTTTCTAAGATAGACAACTTTGTGGGAAGGAAAAGAATTTACTGATACAGGTTTAGAAATGCTCGGTCATTTCACAGAGTTCTTTCTTTTGCACTTGTAAAGTTGTATTTCTAAGTACTGAGAAACTGGAAATTATGGCCTTATAGGAATAAAGTGTCACTATGTGGAGGAGAGAAAATAGTAATGATACTGACATGTAAACAGATATTTTTAAACAGATTTTATTAAATAATTAGCAATAGTGGAAACATTCACTTCACTGAAATGGAGACAAAACTGATCCATCAGTGGAACTTGCTTCTAACCCCAAATCCATACATCTTTTGAGAGGTTTGCTTTTTGATAACCATAGCTTTCCCTCAAAGACTGACGACATCCAAATCTAGACTGTGAATAGAGCTAACTGACTGAGGGAAATACTGTTGTGAAATAATGGTATAAATTAATGCATCAATAAGGTAGATTTCAAATAGTTTTCAGTCACCTCTAGCGTAGGTCAAATAATGAAAACCATTTGCTCATGTTACTTAGGTAAAGAACAGGAAGAAAAAAAGTTGTTAGATCAGAATGACTTGCTCCTTCTGTCAGCGTTTTGCCAGTACAGCTGGGAGAAAAGAGGCGTATTTAAAATGTCTGGCAGCAATAACCTTAGGGAAAGAAACATTCTCATTTGAATGTATGAAGATGTAGCCCTTAGTAACCGCCATGCAACAACTCCTTTGAAACATGCAAAAAGTGTCAGGAGAGCTTCTCATGAGCATATGCTCATTTATGAAAAAAATGTGTATGAGGAATATGCTCGTCACATATAGTCAAAAAGTTGCCTGGTTAACTGTATTTCACAAGCTTGTCAACTTTAAGTTATCAACTACAGAAGTCAGTACTTAGGTGCATCTGATAGACTTGCTGAATTTTGATAAGATTTTGCATCTTCAGATCAGTGAAATGATTCGAAGTAAATATGTCCATCTATGTTTCTGTGACTTACAATATGGATTGTATTAATCAGGTATGTAACGCTGCCAAAATGTAGACCAGTTCTTATGTCATGTACGCTGTGTGAGAGCATAACTGAATTCAGTGCATCACAGACAGGCTACAGGAAATTCGCACTGGTGACATTCCTTAAAATTTATTTCTAAAAATCAGTACCTGCAGCAGTTGGATCTGAATGATGAAACAGATTTAAAACAGATGAAGTTACAAAATTAAATGGCTAGCACCACCTTTGAATTTGTGCATTTTTAGTGTTGTGTGTTATCTCTAAGGAAATAATGTAAAAATATCTACACCTCAAGTTACAGAATTGAGAGTAAAACAACTTATAAGCAGAATTATTCTTTAAATAGAGAAATGGTACAGAGAAACGGAGAGAAAGGAAGAAATAAGAGATAGATCCACTATGTGAAAGACAACAGCCTGTGCATTTACTGTACATCAAAAATGTAAATCAAATGCTTTCAAAAAATGAAGACAAAAATGAAATATTCTAGTAGCTAGATACTGATGTTCACTGATAACTAGTTTTTAATTTGCAGTATTATCACATTTTCATCATAACAGTTTAACCAGTGAAAACGTACAAAGTTGGGGGAAAGTATTCAAACGTTAAGGCTAAAGTTATCACTTGTTACTGAAGACAGGTATCTAAATATCTGACTAAGTTATTTGCAGGTCCTAATAGAATCAAGGGGAATGGTGCATGATGATTTTCTTTGAAAATGAGACCACTTAAGTCCTTAAAATTTTCTTCTGAAATCTGTGTAAGTGGAGCCATATCCAACACAAAATTTCATTACAGAAATAGGACATAAAATCACATTAAAGGATACCATCATCGTTAGGATGGCTTCACAAAATTTTACTCTGAAGCGCTCTCAAAATCACAATATTAGGTCAATTTGAACTCTGTTGCAGATTTGCTGACTTTCTCATTTGTTTCTGGCTCCAAAAGGGAAAAAATGCTATGTTCAGCTATTTACTGAATTAAATTATATTTTTTAAGTTATATTTCAGGTTTTAGTTCTAATGTTTTACAGTTGTAATCTAGTAGTTCGTGTAACAGCAGTAATGTAATAAAATCCAGGAAAGCTTAATAAGGAGGTCAAAATACACTTTTAGAAAAAAATCTTTCACAGAAATTCCTCCACTTCCATCTTCAATGTGCATACCCTCTCATGCCAGCCAAGAAAAAGGCAGGAGGGCAAGACAAAAGAACTAGTGACACTGCAGAGTTTCTTGTTGCAAACTTGTTTTCTGTAATTAATTTCCTGTTCTGTCCTGATATGAAAATAATAAAGGCAATAACAGTCACTCAGAAGATAGCAAAGACAGAAGCTATAAACTAGTGTAAGTAGCTTGGAAAATATTTCAATCAATTTACTAGGGGTTCAGAGTTTGATTTGAAATATGGTAGAAAGTTATGTTAAGATATCTAGGCTTAGAGTCATGACAAAGATGCATGCTTTGACAGCTTGTGCAAATAGTAAATGATGAATTGTTTTTGAGTATCCAGGAGTCTTGGTTGCATCTTGAAAAAGAACACCTTGATTCAGATCTGTGACTGAAGCCCTTGTGCATATGTACTGGATGAACATGTATAAATATGGATTTTTAATCACATGACTTCACTAGTAAACATTCCCACACAACAGTATATCTATGGTTGTATGCACCAGCATAAGCTCAAACTTTAAGTAGTTGATGTTATTTTGGCAACATTTGTCAAAATATCACCTGATATTAAGATGCTTATGAGTGATTAGCTTCAAAGCTGATCATAAGTTGAATAAATGTTTGCAATTGATTTTGTAAGGAAACGATATGTATAAAAAATTGATTTGTGCTGAAGGCCATTTTTGTGTTTTAATAGTATACAGGACAATTTCTAAGAATTGTAGCACTGAAGAAACTGTTGATATTGACAACATACCCTGAAAATTTAATTAGATCAGCACATGAAATATCAGAATGAAATAGTATGTGATCATCCACAAAGCATTTACATTTGACTTACTACTAAGTCACTGGAAAAAGCAAAGTCTATTTTAAGTGTTTAAGGTAGACAGAAGGCTTCAATCAGTAAATAATTTGAAGCCTGCCTTTAGAAAAAGGAACAAAATTGGAGCCCAAAATGTCTTTTGCTATACTGAGTTGTATAACACATAAAAACCAGCAGTTCTGAATTAAAAAGCAAAGAATATAGYGAATTATCTCCTCAGGGATGTCTAAGCCGCACAATTTTAATTCAGTGAAATGATCAGCTTTTGACCTCTGTGTTTGAGAGTAATAAAAATTGAGGTATTTGTGTCTGTATTTTAAAATATAGAAAAATATTCCAATGGTTAAAGCTAGAATAATGTTAATGGGAGTATTCTGTAGTGATTAAAACAAAAATTATAATTAAGCCCTGGTTTATAGCATGACTGGGTCATTTCAGATAGAAGAATTAGCACTCTTGTATTTATCTTTGTGTGATTGACTACATATATATATATGTATATATAAATATATAACATGCATAGGTTGTGCATGTGTACATAGATGTACATTTATATATAAATAGTACATCTTTCATATTTCTCTCTTCCTCCAGTGTTGTTTATCACTTGTCATCTATAACACGTCAGGCATTTGCATGTGCTTACTAATTTTAAAATCTAGAACCATCAGCTGAAATCCTAAGAATAAGTTTCATACTCTCAGATTAATCTCCTGCCATTTGCAACCGATACATGCCCTGAATCTCTGCAGTGTTCTGTGGCTTATCATGTGCAGTATCAAAGAAATCCATTTTTCTCCATTTTCAATCTGCAGCACATTAATTTCATTGCTTGCCCCTGCTTCTTATACTGTAAGTAAGAAGGACTATTAGCTCTCCACCCTCTTGCACACAACTTAAGCACTTTATGATCCCTGAACACTAGAGTTCTTGCACTGGAAAATCTGAGTGTGATCTAGTGAATGGAAGGTGTTTCCATAATGAGAGCAAAGGAGAATTAAATTATGGTTGCTATTTAGAAGGAAATGTTCTGATTGATGGGCTGTTGTTATCACCAGAGGTCTTCCACTCTAGGCCCATACCTGAATTCATGTGATGTTTAAACCTCTGGCTCCGGGGCTACCTTAGCCACAGATTGACAGAATTACCAGAGCTGGCTTCCGAGTTCTATTTCATTTTTCTTTATGGTTCTACTCTAGGCATGTGTATCCTCTGAACTCCTGATCTTGCTGACTGCTGCTCTGATGATGTATAGGTGCAACATCTCATCAGTGTGCTGTGAGAACCTATTATATCACCATACATCATCAGAGACCCTTCTCTCTCAAGACAGGTTACTATTATATATCATTAAAGCAGTGGCCAGTAGGAACAGGTATCCCAGAGAGGGGACCTTAAAATTTTATATTGGGAAAAAATTCCAATTTATAGGTGAGTTGAAGAAAATCGAATACAATAGGTAGGCACCGTAGTATAAATAATATTAAAATTAAATATTATTTGTAATATAAATTTTGCCTGTAGAAAGAGTTTCTAGTTTGTAAGCAAACCCATGCACTGCAGAAGATGTTTATAACTGAGATTTCTATGCAGAAGATGTACTGTGCTGTACTATAACTCACTGAGTTATGACAGGTATGGCCAGTCTGTGCAGAACCAAGACTAAGAAGCATTTTGAAATTAAAGGGGACTGTGGAAGTTTTCAGAGTCTAAATGATAAATACAAAATTCACAGTATGGACCTGTATAATATGCCATACCAAACCTATATAACTATTTCCCCAGTGTCTTAAAAGTAAGTGTTTAAATAATGACAAGCTTGGGAAGCTGAGTACTGAAAGGAAGTTGTGGCTTCTGATCATGCAAGTTTCCAAACATATGGAAACTGGAAGCAAATGTGTAAATTCTGCATGCACATATAATTTCCACTGAAGTTGCCAGGAATTAAATGAAGTTATCCAGGAATAGAATTTGACTCAGAATGTTTGCTATAACCTTGTTATCACAACAGTCTTTGTCAACTTCTCTTGTTAGCAAGGATTTTGCAAATACGTGCCCATTAGCACTTCTTTCTAATGCAAATAAATTTCCTATGTTGTAACACAGAAATGTATTGATCCACCGAAAAAAAACCCACAACAACAAACAGGACTGTATGTATGTAAGTGTTTGAAGAACTGGAATGGAATGTTTTATCTCTTTCCACACCAAAAATGGTACACTGCAGTGAATTAGCTGCTGAAATCTGCCTGTGCTTTTCYGCTCTTCAGTATGGCACAGTCTTTTCCTTTCTCTTCCTCTAATTCCAGAAGTTGACTTACAAACCAAATGGTTAAAAAAAAACCAGGACTGCAGCTTCATCATAATCTATCCTCAAGAGATTCTCACCATCTTGTATCCATTGAATCATTAAGCCTCGTCACTTTCCTGTTATCACTATTAGGATTAATATTGGTGTATCTACTAGATACTAACTGTTCTGTGATTCTATAGCACCTAATACAGACCTTACAAAACACACAGTGACAAATTCTTTTTTTTTTTTTTTTGGTGTTTCTCTATATTCTCTTTTGTTGATAGAATTTGGAACTGAAAAACCAAAGTAAACATTTACTTGCATATATCGTGTGGATGAAAGGGTGTTACAAGTGGAACAGGTTAGGTTCTTCTGTCAGATTCTACATTTTTGTGTTTTAGCTTTGTGACTCTTCCACCTTCCTACAACAATACTATAATATTTGCAGATTTGTGTTTAAAAAAAAGTGGGGATGATTTTGACTTTATATTAGTTTTAGTTGTGTGATCTATTTGCTGTAGAGGAGTCATTCCTGATTTATGGAACTGATAGTAAAACTGAGAAGGGAAAAATCTACCAAGGTAAAGGAACTTGAAGGAGAAATGTGATATTTTGAATTTGATTGATATATCAATATTCAAAACATTATTTTTAGATAAAATTCTGAATCTCTGAGCATCCTGTCTTTGGAAAGTGTTAGGTACAGATAAACATACATTGTTTTTTCTAGATGTGAATGATTACTCTGAGGCAGTAGAGCTTTTTGGAGAAAGGTATACCTGAAAAGGGCTTTTAGATGCCTGAAGAAGCTTACTCAGTAGTGGCATTTAATATGCCTCTGTAAGCATATTCTCATAATATGGTATGTCAACACCATCAGAAATGGTGCAGGAATGGACTGATTCTGGCTTGCCTTGCTTCACTATTAAATCTAAATTATTGCCCTTACTGTTACAAGGCTGAGAGAGCTAGGCAATGGTGCTACAGGTGTCTCAGTTCAGGGTGCACTACACAGTGTGCACAAGGGGTAACTGCGTTTTCGTTTTCCCTGCATTCCAACATGGGCATGGCAATAGCTGTCCCTGAATGAATGTACTGACTCCTATTATTTGTTTGGTGATTGTCTAAGTATAATTTAAAGCTTACTGTCTCACAGATCCATATATTAGAACCAGGTTAGGTTTCAAACCCAGATTTTGTTAAAACATCATTAACAGTCTGTAGAAGAATCATTTATTATATACACATACTTCCCCCATATGTCTTCCTACCTTAAAGTGAATCTTAAACACTGTTCCTTTATACTGAAATCAGAGTGAAGTTGAGAGCAAAGCAGAGCCAATAGGAGCAATTATTCTAATAATATTACAATGATTTAAACTAGAAAGGAAAGAGTTAYTTGTAGTTTACTTTTTGACGTATGGCTACAGTAATTTGGATCTTCTGAACCCATCTGATAGCTTCTGGCACTGGGAGCAATTTAACCATATATCTAGATTCTCTCAATGGAGAGTAACTTTCAAGTTGTGTGTGCCTGTTTTCTGTAAAAAGACTTTCTCCTCAGTTTTCTTGTCTTTTTTGTGTTTGTAGATATCAGACTGACACACATGTCTTTCAGAGTGAGTGATATAATAAAAGACATCTGCTGCCTTTATTTTTTTTAAAAAAGTTCGATTCAAAGCCACTTCTTTTCAAATTAATTTCTTTTCATTATGACTTCCCTATGTAATGTTTCAACTGCACTGTCATTTGGATCTCTCGATCTGCTGCATAATTTCTGAGATAGTGCTGATTATCTGAACACTTTTTGGATCCTTCAGAACTGATAGTAAACATAGCAAAGCTTGGCCAAAAAAATAAAAAAGGCTATTAGACAAAGACATACCTTTTTTTTCAGGTTCACTTCTAGATTATGYGAGAAGTACATCATTTTGTCAGCTTGGAACCTTTTGAAGTGATATTTTGTGCTTTTTGAATTCTACCTTTGGTCAGTTTGTTTACTGTCCTTCTTTCTTTTTGTGATATATGTAACTTCTCTCCTTGCTGGAACATTTTATGCATGAATCTAAAACTGGTATACCTTTATCTGCTACAACCGCTAATAAAGTACTGCCAACTGTGAAGGAGCAGGTAGGTAGAGAGTGGAGGCTTCTGCTTAAAATCTTACTTTGTCTTGTTTTTCCTATATATATATGTGTGTGTGTGTGGTTTTTTTGAGTATCTCTGTAATCAGCATCTCACTTCTTCAATAACATGAAAATTATTAAAATTCAATTCTAAATAAAAAAAATAGGAAGTGGAAATGACTTCTTAAGTAAGGTAGGGTTATTTAAATTATATGAAAGCCATGAAAGGGAAAGCAGTGCTTTCTGCTGTCTCTTTAACTAAAAAGAACAAAGACTGAGGTGCTSTTGCCAGAAAAATGTCTGTAATATTAAAACAACTATGTGTGTCTACTGACCTTAGATAGAAAGGGACTTATACAAAGATACAGCCGAAGAGCAGAAGAGAGGGAATAATTGCAAAGCTGAGAAATCTGATGTCTGGCAGGGATGCCTAGTATTCTCCTAACAAAAGAGACAGGAAAAGACAGGCTGTCCAAGGCATTACTGGCTGCAGATGCGCATGATACCACCTTTAATTTTTAACTTTCTGTTTTGACYTATTCCAGTTCACAGCATGAACTGTCTAGGAAAAAAACTATAAATCCCTCAGAAATTGCAAGAAAGGGTAACAATAGCCGCTAATGCAGAGCAAAGTAAAAAGATACRAAATCAAGGTGCTTGGAAAGCATGACAGGTATAGACTTGTGGAGATCAGTCACCCAGATCTAGCACATACGATGCAGAAAGGAAAATACGCTGTGTCAAGGCTGATAATGAAAGAGATGTGTAGGGAAGACTGCTGGGGAGTTTCATGCTATGCATTCTTGTTCCTTCCAGTGACGCAGGTTTCCCTGATAGCACCAGTACCTCTAGAAATGGGCAATGCTGAGGCAGGGAGCACAAGTACCATTTTTAATGAGAGCGCTCATGGCTGATGCCAGCTCCCACATGGGCAGCGCGGTCCTGGACCAGGACCGGGGCGGGTATCAGCTGGGCTGTGGCACACTGTAATCCCTAACAGGCCTGGCAAGCAGCCATACTAAACCGGGGAAATAGGGGACAAGCTACAATAGGTGCAAAACGCAGCAGGCGGGTGAGGCGCCCCGCTCTGGCATGGCCGAGCCCGGCCCAACTGCCGGCACCTCAGGGAGCGTTAGCGCAGAGATACCACCGCGGGGGGCTGCTGGGGGGAGGCAGGGGGACGAAAGATACGTAGCCGCATGTATTTAAGGAAAAGCTGCCATCGCAAATGAAAATGTGTTGCAGCTGACTTAGGAGAAAAATGTTTTGTTGAAAAGCTAATGGTCATAATGGAAATAAAAAAGGGAGGTTAATTTTTGCCACCCCCCGTGCGTGGGTGGAAGCGTCCTGGCGGGAAGGGCGGTCCCACCGCCTGAGGGGAAGCCGTTTCTCGCTTCTCACCCCCTCCTCCTTCCCCCTGCCGCCGGCCTGCTTCATTCCTGGCCGGGAGCAGAGGTGTTTCTTCTTTCTTCCTCTCTGAGTTTTATTAATTCACCTAATGTATTAATTTAATCCCTAAATCACTTTTATCCCAAATATAAAACTATAGTGGCGGATTCAGCCCACTTTGGGGTGGAGTTTGGTCGGAGCTAGCTCTCTACCTGTGCAAGAGCAGGTGCTCTTCATTTCTCTGGGTGAAGAGTTTAATGAGACTGTTCCTAGCTATATGTCACTTTATTATCCTAACTAATGCTTTAATTCTAGATTAATATTTAGTCCTTCATCACCAGAAACTATTGAAAACGGAGTAAACTTTTTGTGCCCATCGTCAGTTAATTCTGTTTCTTTATGCTGCTAATTCTTCTGTGGCCGTCTGGTTCCTCTCAGTTTTTTGGACATTTCTAGTAATCACCTACACAAAGTTGATTTCAGTATTCAAGTTTCCCTTCCTGTCCTCAAGTCCCATATGTAATGTCTCTGTGTGTAGATAAAATTGAATAAACTTGTTTTTGTTAATTTATGACATGTTGATTAATGTCATCCATAATTTCCTTTGTCATTAGTGTTTCCAGTGGCACGTGTGTGTTTCCCTCCCTCCCTCCCAGCTGTGTTACATTTTCCTTTGGAGAAATTAGTTTTTATCTCTTTCTTCCTTCACATTTGAGCGGGTTTTATTATTTTATGTACTTTTTTTTTTTTTTTTGAGCCTTTTGGGTAAGTCTTTTCCCAACTGGCTTTCTTGGAATGCATAATGTTTAAAAATACGGTTAAATAGGGCTGGTGCTGGGCTTGTTGTTTCTTCCAGATCATTGTAATGTAAATACTGTTTGGTGATAGATTTTATGCCTTTTCCAAATTTGGGCTTTCCGGCTTAGTGTTGCATCTTTCCTTTTGTATTCCTGCAGGCCAACTGTGGTTCATGCAGTAATATTCATATCAAAGTGGATTTGAATTATTCTTGAATGGATTATTTCATTAAAAACAAGATTATGGTATTTCSTAAAATGTATTATTACCTGTGCCATTTTCATTTCATCTACTGATTGCTTTGCCTGATGAAGTTAAAAAATTATTTTTGTCTGGCAAAGCCTCTTTCACCCCCCCATATATATATATATATGTATACAGTACTTTAAACAAACAAAAAGCTAAGACTGAGAGTTAGACAAAATAAATTGATTGTGGATTGCAGATAAGGTGCTACTTATAAATGCTTAACAACAAGATGGTGTGATTGCTAGTGCTTCAGCTCATATAAGACTAAACTCAGCACCATTCTTCCAAAATGTATTTCCAGTATCTGTAAAATAAACTCTGTGCAATTATCAAGTTGAAGAGGATATGACAAAACATTTCAAAATGAAGAAGGGTGACTTTCAGTTCCTACCAAAAAAACATTGTTACAAGTTTCTGTCAAGTATTTTAAAACTAGATTAAAAAAGGTAATCAACTAATTCTGATGGGAGGGACTAAAGACACATTTAGTGAGTCACTATTATTCCCTTCTTATACTTGTGGGGGTTTTTTTTCAGTATTTTAGACCATTGGTATGTCATCAGCTCTGTCACATAGGTTCTATCTCTGAGTTACAGGACAGGATGTTTTTGGACTGATAAGCCATTACTCATGTTTAAGATTTCTGAATTGAAAATGTGCTTCTAAATATCACTTGTCAGAATTTGAAGTATTTAAATTTCATCCATCTCCATTTATAACATTATTTGTAGCAAACTACTTCAGTCTTGCACTGTTCATACCACTTGACTCAGTCGCATGCCTGAGTTCTACTGCTTCTTTCTCAGCAGCAAGAGAGGACCATAAAGTTCCAGTTAAAATTAGTCTAGTTTTATGAAACTAAGCAGAAATGATCAGTCAACATGGCCAAAAAAAAAGAGCATCCCCAAATATATTTAGATTTACTTAAGGAGTATGAAGATATCCTGAGATAAAATAAATAGTTTTTACTGAAACAGGCAGGCAACTGTGGAATACTAACTTTGCAATTGGGCAGCTGTAACAGCACACTAGCAGAAAAAGATTAATTTCAGATCACATTGCTACTTTGTTTGAATAGTGCTTCAAAGAGAGGAAATGATCTTGGGAAAATATCAAGAGTATATTGCCGATGTTAAAGTTTGGTTCTCCTGCCAAGTTTCATGAATTCAAATGCTTCTGTGTTTTTTCTAATTGAACAAAACTTTATTCGGTCATAAACAATTTGAAGGAAAATTCTTGATACTGATTAATTTTATTCTTATCTGGCAGGTCATTTCATAGCTCATACTAACACAAGTCTGTTAAGAGGTATACTAAATACAGAGCTAACTGATAAATGAGCAAACTTATTTTCAGAATATTCTTCCCATGTATGAGTACAAGCTGAAGTGTAGATGCAAAATAATGACATATAGATTGCAAGATTGGATTAAAGCTTACATGATGATTATTAAGCTTGTCCGGTTTAATTTATTTGTGGGTCAGATTGTGGCCTGTTTAAAACTGTGGGTAAACTCCAAGTGTAGACATTATGTAGAAAAGATGACACTGTAAGAGAAAACTTTGAAAATTTGACAGCATAAATTTTGTCTGCTGTATAATCTTTTATTGCATGTACCAAATTGTATCATTTTGTTAAATATAATAATACATTGTCTTGTTGTTGAAAGTTACTGAAAATTGCAAAGACAAACACTTTTTGAGCAGCATTTGATGGCCCACTGCTGTCAGGAAGTTAGGTGTCTGTTTAATTTATCACTATTTACGCAGAGTGTGTAGAATGTGCATACAGTTCACTCACGAATTTTTATGGAATTAGATAAAAAGATTTAATAATTTCCCACAAATGACATGTTCAGTTTCTTTCTAAGTCATTTTTCTAGTTGTCTTGTATTGTATTCCAGTCAACATCCAGAAGGACTAAAGTTTAGTTATGTGATATAGTGTCCTCAGCAGTCATGAGAATAGACAGTGGTATAGAAATTAGACAAATCATTTCAGTTTCTGAATGCTCCATACTCCTCGTGTTCTAGTAAATAAGTCACTCTCTTTTTTCAGCAGCCCAAGGTCAAGGAATTTCCATAGTATGTGAGTGTCTCATGTGTAAGA
Organism: Apteryx rowi; assembly: GCF_003343035.1. Taxonomy (NCBI): domain Eukaryota; kingdom Metazoa; phylum Chordata; class Aves; order Apterygiformes; family Apterygidae; genus Apteryx; species Apteryx rowi. Next base: position 23,723 of record NW_020451215.1, on the reverse strand, counting down.
CTCTGATTTGCCTGACTCAGGGTAAGAACTTGAAGCAGGTCTTTTCCAGGACAGGTTGGAAAGCTCTGTCACAAACACTTGATTATTTAGCTATTCTAGGACCAATCACTAGTTTACCTTATTAGAGCTGCTTCATTTCCAATAAATGATTAAATATTTTTTTAGCACTAACAATGGAAAAGAAAAGACTATTAAGCCTGGTCAGGAAGCTGAAGCTCTGTTTGCTGCTAATGTACACAGGTCGGAGTCAGGTGTGGATTTAATACACTTGGAATTAGCAACAGAAAACATAATGAATGAAATCAGTAATGATAACTGTCACTTTGCTGTCCCTGAGCTTGAAATGTATGTGTTGTCTATGTATTTATGGGTCTATTTTTTAAATTATGCCACATTAAACATCTTCATAGAATTTTGCAGCATCCAGTCAGTAATAAACGGTCCGTGTGCTTAGTAGGCCCACAAGTGTTTCAAAGAAGCATAAAACTGCAAAAGCTGAACAGCTGGCACTCATCTAAGGGTGCCTGTACCCTAAGCATCAGTTTAGATTTATTTTTATCATTTTCGGTGTTGCTTGCCATCTGGATTAAAATAGAAATTAAATATTGATATAGCCTCAAATCCTTCTACATTTTTCTAAACATCAGATTGCACAACCTATTAATGCCATCATTTGTGGTTAAACATTACATTTATAGTCAGATGATCATATTAACTTCATTTGCCTGTCACAAGTGGTGTGAGTGTTTGGCCTTTTGTCTCTGCTGATTTATAAAATAGCTGGTAAACAGAAAAAAATATATTTTTCTCTTTAAAATATGTCATTTTAAAACTTTGACTCTGGTCAATAGTGAAGAAAGGGGACAGTTTGCAGAAGAAGTTTCCATTATCTGCTTTTTAAAGTTGGTTTTGGTTTCATCTGTGACATTAAAATATCCCTTAAATTCAGTATTCCCATGGAATGGAAATTGTATGAAATTTACTTGGTGAAGAAAGTCTTACCAGCTCTCTGGGTTTTGGGAAGCCAAAAGGTTTGTCTTACTCTGCTGTCCAGCAAGTCAGCAAAAGACACTTGCCTATTGACCCATCAGGAATGGGGGAATGCTTATAAGATAAGCTTAAAAGATAACTTAAATCTTAAAGGCAACTTCCTTTTCTCATGAATAAAACTTATCTTTCCAAATTTGAGAAGAGAAATATCATGACAAAATCAATTCTTGTAAGATTTCTGATGCTTTCTGTTTGATTGATTATAAATACCTAGAAAGAATTTACAAAGTGAGGTTTCTAGGGAATTTTTCCCATCAGCTTTCTAGGGATTCTTCCCCACTGACTTTCTAGGAAGCCCTCAAGAGCTTTATGTGAATTCCCCACCACCACCACCACCATGTGCTTTCTAAGGATGGCCCATAGGAGTTTTCCACCTGCTTTGTATGAAATTCTCAAGGTCTTTCAAGGAATTATGCCTGCGCTCTAGGGATGCCACATATGGTTTCTAAGACTGTTTCCAGATGCTTTGTAGGAATTTTCTGCCTGTTCTCTAGGAGTACCTTAAGAACTTTTTAGCAATTTCACACCTGCTTTTTAGGAATACCCCTATATGTTTCTTAGGAATATTCTCCAGTGTTTTTATATGAATCTTCCTTGTGCTGTCTAGTTTTCCTGGTGCTTYCTAGGAATTCTAGAAGCAGAGGTGCAGATCGACAGAAACATGACCTTGATGAAAAAGTTCCTGATTTTTATTTTTGATGAGATTGGGAAGTCCGTTTGAAGCATAAGTAAAATATTTTGTAAGTGATAATGTGTTTGCTACAATGAATTGCCCTTTCTGCCTGTATGACATGCTCTTTATACCCTGTATCAGTTCTATTCCTTTTACATTACAAGCCTTTCAGGACAGAGATTATTGCTGTGTGGTACAGAGCTGAGTACAGTGAGATTCTTGCCTTTCTTGTCTCTTAGGTGTTACCACCAGGATCATGGTTGTAAAGTAGAGGTGGAGGGCAGTAGGAATAGAAGAAGTCAGAGAGAAKAAAATTGAGGGAATGTATTATTTGAATGAATAGTGCTGTACATGCTTGTAGACAAAACAGCTTCAGATTTGATTAGAATGACACAAAAGCACAGTAACAGTGATGAAATTGTTATTAGGGTGGGAAGAGAAGTGAGAAGCAGGAGGAGAGTCCCGTTTAAGTGTCCCCTAGTGAACATTTTATGTTATATTGGACAATTATTAATACAAAAAATATACTTAATATATGTAAAAGTGTTAGAGTATTAATAACTTTCCTAGGCTATTGTAATGCAATCTTAAGTTTGAAGCTATCCTAATGCAGGATGTCATTTCTGTAATCTTGATGGAACATGGGACCTTGAAGTCACTTCGCATTTGAATTCAGTTAAATGTTTTATAGAGTAGGATAGTGCTGACATTATTAATATAATATAGTTTGATCCTGTTTTGAAGTACTTTCACAGAGACGTGCTAGGGTTTATTAATAAAGATTTGCTTGTCCTTTTATTGATCAGTCATACAGATCACACTACTGTCATGAATTTCTTTACTTCTTGAACACTAAGCCACCTGGAGCTAAGCACTAGTTAATGAAATGACTCTCCCAAGTCAGGAATCTGGAAAGAAGGATTAAAAGTGTGAGGCAGCAAAGCTATGGATAGAACTGGTTGCAACCACTACAAATGAGATTACATGGATACTGAAAGCCCCTGATTCAGTGGATTTGAGAGGAGAGAAAAACTGAGTGGGGGAGGAGGTTTTTTGTTTGTTTGTTTTGTTTTTTGTTTTTTTAACAAAAAAACGCTAACTTGCTTCTCTGCCATACTTTGGACATTGTGTTAGTCCAATGATTAAAAAATGAAATACATAAATTATATTATAGAAGTATTTCTTGGCTGAACTCCTTGCTTGATCCTATATACATATCTCCAATTTTAAAATAACTTGTGAGATTGGTGCTTATGCGGGAGCTAAACTGAATGGATCCTTTGACTATCTGTATGGGTGGGGGAGGGAGTGATAAAACTTCCTTTACACAGCTTCCTCCATATGCTTCACACTTTAAGTGAAAGCTTAACTACTCTGTTTGTGCCCATATGCCAGCAGCCTATCAAGGTGCAAAAGGCTTTTGAGTTGTGTGAATGTAGCTAGTCAAAAGTTGCTTGTCTGACCTATACTGCAGTATCTGTTTGAATCATGATTCTCTTGGGTTGCAAAGTAAATGTTTTCTTTTGCAACAGATGAGTGTTAGAATTTTGCTCTTTGTCAGTCCTATGTGCTATTGATCATGGTCTTTCAGGCCCAAGATTGTCTACGGGGCATAATTGCCTCTCAGTGCCCCAGCATATGTTTTGTGTTTCATAACTAGTATAGCTCTCTCAATCAGTGGCAGTTACAATGGGGGAAAGCTGTGGTATGTTTGAAATTCTTGCATACTGTGGATAAAAATTTTTCTCAAATGTCCATATCAAGGAGAGTGGGCACTGCAGTATCAAGCACCTTCTATATTTAGCAAGGCAGGTGGCATTGTTACTGAAAGTAAAACAGGTGCAAGGACAGGATCAAGAATCACAGATTGTATTTTGCTCAAATCAAACTACCCTGATAATTTTACATATCTCTCGCTACCTTATAATGCTATGACTATGGGGGAGTGTACTACCTTGTAATGCTATGACTATGGGGAGGTGAAAGCTGCTGTTAGTGATTAAAATTAAGTAGACAAATAGGAAAAAAAAGGGTTGCATCYCAGTGTTTGCTGATGTTGAACAAAAAATTAGTCTTTAAAATCTAAATTTGATCTTTATGTTTGGATCTTTTGCATGTACTTTTCCAACAGAGGGTATAAGCTTTACCATGAATTGATAAGAGAAATTCTGAGATATAAAATCACAGAATAATGTTGGAAGAGACCTCTAGATGACATCTGGTCTAACCCTCTGCTCAGTGCAAGGCCAACTTAGATCAGGTTGCTCCGAAACACATCAGGTCAAGTTTTGATGCGTCTGAGGAGAGAGAAATATAAAAATGTGCCCTAGTTTAAAAAGTTACAGAAGTCTGGACAGCTGCCCAGCATTCTCTAAATTCATTGTCAATATTTTACCAGTAGCACTGCATCTTTTGGGGGAAGGGCAAGGCAGGGATTACTGTCTCTTGGAGGGCAGACAGCACTTCAACACATTGACCTCTCTTGGCTACTTTGGGCCATATGTGAAAACATAACAGAATTGCCTAACAACTTGGAATTTTTAGAACAATACATAGCACTCCCAAGATTGTTAAATCTGGATTTTACCTCCCCATAGTAAGGAATGAAAAGCTCTCTTTGATATAACAGGTCATCATCATTATTTCTAGAATCTTTTTTTTAGGCATCAGCTCTGTTGAACATTTTGGAAAATTTGCCTTGTAATGTATTCTGCTAAAATTCTAGCTTTGGCTATTGTAGGGTACAAGGTAGGAAGAATGTTAACTCTTGAATTTGCACAAATGTACTCCAGTGTATTGAGAAATTCTTATCACTCATGATGCTATACTGTAAAATTAGAGGCACCAGACTCACCTACCTTTGCGAAGTTAGACTTCACTTCCTTTATTTTAGACAACAACAAAACTATTTTCATAGTGAGTGCACGACAGTGTCCAAAGAAAATCCAATCAAAGTGCGAATAAGAATTCCACAAGCATTCATCTAGAGGTTTTTTGATCCAATAAGTGCACTGAGGCATAATAAAGAAACAGATTTTTTTTTTTAAGTTGTAGTCTCTGATCAAAGAATCCTGCTGATAGAACAGAGCGAGCAATTTTTCATCCCCCGTGTCAATGCTTTGATCTACAATAAGTAAATGCAAAAGAGAATCTGATGACACATCACAAGTGCATCTGCTTGATATCTTGAACTACAGGCCTGTGCTGCAGAGATCTGTCAGTTTCTGCTCTGATGGTTTACCTGGCATTTCTCTGGTGCTTCTTTGAAATAACATGCTGTTGGACATCATAACTGCCTCCATGATGAATAGCATAGTCCTATGCCAACTGCATAGCAAGCATCCCAATGGCWTTGCTTTGCTTTCTATCACCGTCAGCGTATTGGTGATTCCAAGTAGTTCTGGATCACTCTCCCTTTTGGTTCCTTTAGTAAACACAAAATATCTGATGACCCGTATGTTGAATTTATGTGCAGTTATTTTCTTTGGGTGCTCTGCTAACCTGAGGGTATGTGGATATTCTGTTATGTCAGTAAACATTCGAGAATTGGAGCAGTCTAATAAGGTCAGCATTATGCATACAGACATTCACTGAGGTTTTTCTAATCGGCTTTTGTTGTGAAAATTAAAGGCTGAACTGACAGAATTTTCTCAGGATGTAGTCCTAAGTGGCCTAACAAACTAAGACAGACATTTTCATATCATTATGAGACAAAGTACAGCTTTACTGGATAGATGGAGACAGGTGGATATTCAGACCACTGGCTTTAGATAACTCACTGATGTGTACTTCATTTAAATTTCCTGTCTAGTCAGTGTAGAGAGGAGGACAATTTAGGAATATTGCATTATTCATATAATCTAACTTAGATATTTAAACTCTCTGAAAAGTTAAAATGTGCAATAGAATTTCTAAGAAATGTTAATAATTTGCAGCAGCCATGAGTACTACAGTACTGTGATTTGAAAGTAACTATGGATTCTGTATTGTGACTGCTACTTTCTAAGGTAGAAAATGTCATTAATGCTGACTTCTTCCAGTTAGCCAGGGGATAAAACCAATCTAGATGGCCCAGTGTCTTGTTTCTCTTCCAAGGAATTTTGCCCAAGAGACCCCTTTCTTTAGCTTGTGCAGTTAAGACAGCTAAAACTAGCCACAGAAGAAATGTTCAGATGCATTTCCCCTTCATTGTACATGTGTTACTGTGTATGTATGGGCATGAAAAGTTATCAGTTCACAAAATTTTAACTGGATAAATATACTTATGATTTTAAACTATTATCATAGAATATAAGAAATGAGGTTTCCATTGCCTGTCACCACCTCATGCTTCTGCAGGTCATTGATTTTGCTTTGCCTTGGACTTGTCTTTTGCAGGGGAGGGAAATCATAGATACTTACTTTCCTCACATGCCTGGTAAATTAGAAAATGTTCTGAAGTTTAATTTCCCRCAGTTTTCAAAGACATAACTTTCCACTGCAGAAATAGATGCGGGATGTCAAAGTCACCTTAAAGATCCCCCCTCCCTCCTTTTTTTTCCTCCCCTTAAGAGTATTCATGTTGCATGTTRAGAAATGCTCAATATACAGAAGTGCCGAGCTGTAAATTCCTACRAAGTACAAGAAAATAATTCTATTCAAGAAACCACTCTTTGATAATTATATGTTAAGATTCAAGCCACAGACTGTGATTCTGATATTTTTGGTCATTAGTGGAGCAGATTAAAAACAAAACAAAAACATGCATCTGGGAAAGATGGTGAAATATTCTGTTTGATCTAGCAATTTCCTGTTTAACACTTCTACTCTGTGTTATTGATTTCTGCACACCATTGCTTGAATGATAATGTTATAGAATAAAATAACCCTAACAAAAGTATTGAAACAGTATTTGATGTCTCTATCAAGAATATTAAAAGAACTCTTTCCTAAATAATATTAATCATCACATCTTTGAAAAGAAAGGTTAAACTTTTCTATTTTGGTCTGCACTCTGGCTTCTCTTTAGCACATTCTGTATTCCATATTGAAAATTAGTAGAACTCAGGAAATAAGTGTCTGTGGTATTTTTTATTTCATTTCATCACTGGACAGCAAAAAAAAAAAAAAAAATCAATCAATTGCATGCAATTAGTTTCCCAGGCTAAGCTATGAAGGAAACTTTTCCTTTAATAGCATGTAATCTTTTTTTTGTTTTGCTTAAGCAAAACAAACATGTTGGTTTTCCTACTACCTTTTGCACCTCTGTGTTTCCTTGCCTTTTTTGGCAATTGAAATTGGAATTGCTGAATTACATACATTTCTGCGTTTACTTCTGCGTTAATCACAAAGATAAAATAATCCTTCTGTTTTCAATAAGACAAAGTCTTTTAGTATTTTAAGAGAATAAAAATAGATGTTGTCTGTACCAGGTACTCACTTCTCCTCCTCTTTTCTAATCTAGTCTTTATTCCTTCCAGCAGTGAATTCTCTATCTGTTTAGTTTTGATATGTCTTATCAGCTACATATTGTTTCACCACTGTTATGATTTGGGAGTCTCTTGCATCATAAAAAAGGTAAAGCATACTGTACTTCCAATCCCTACCACTGTCTTCTGTGTCTCATTCCTAATGTGTGCTTTGCTTCACTTGATTGTGTTTTTCTAGCATGCATTGCCATTCACGCATTGCAGCAGTTGTAGAAGTCTTTATATAAATGTRTTCCTTCAGACATCCCCAACTTTACATGTTTCTGTCAAAGTACATGTTGACTCACAGATGTCTTCGTAGTTGCAAATTTGATGACAGACCTGCAGTTATAAGAGATCAAAGCTGACTACTTCATTTCACCAAAGCTTGACTGCGCCGTGCTTGTGGATTAGTTTTAATTTCTTCTATCTCATTTCTTTCTTGCTAGAGGTCACTCAAAGATCACAGGATTTACTGAGAGTTCTCCACTGATAGCTGTGAACATGGTTTATAGACTGACCATTAGTAGAAAGTGTAGTAAAGTAGTATTGTACATAGTAAAGTAGTATAAAATTCAACTTTGATGTATCAGTGTACCATGTGTAACTACTAGTTACATAAGGGATTTTTAACCAAATAGCAATAAGGGTCATTATTTCTCTATACATGAGTAATAGAATTCTTTATCAAATCCCTAGGTGCTGAGTCTATTAAATATTCATACAGCTGATGCAGTCTGAATCTGTAAGTCTGAGTTGTACTACTGTTAGTCTCCTTCCATATCTTAGAAGAGGAGAAGCTTTTCACTGTAATCAGGGGTCCTTAGTTCACATATACTAGCCAGAATCATATAACTGGAGTCTGACTGTGTAAGTGACATACAACTTCCGTGCTACTGTAGCCTTGCTCCATGGCTCCAAAATACAACTGGAAAGATGTACGCATACATAGGAGAATTAATGTATATTGAAGCTATACTTCATTAAAGATTACAGCTTCTAATGTGGAGATTAAAACAAAAATGCCATACACTTTAACAACATTATTTTGTCTGTTGGTATTGTGGCTTCCAAGTGCTTCGCGAGAGGTGACACAAGAGACAGTCTCATAAGGATTTTACTCTCCATGCATCTTTTTTCAAGCAGAATTCCCTCGTATTCCTGCCAGAATGCCTGCTGTGGCTGTGCACGTCTGGTTTGCTCAAAAGAGCAATCGTTTGTTGAGAAGACTTGCTCTTTGTTTAGTGTTGCTTTGGTATAAATTTAACTATAGTCAAATTTGCTGCTGATCCAAGGACTGTGAGATATTAGAATATTTTGTTAAATAATAGATATTTTTTCTGTATTTTAAATTCAAAAGAAGAGAAACAAAGTGACAAAATGAAAAGAGGAAAATACTGCCACTGCCTTGCTATGTCTGTGTGTTTGCAGTGTGAAAGGCTGGGTCACAGACTTTGGTAAGGCCGGGTTGTTGTCTGTTCTAGCAGTTATTGAAGCCCAGTAAAAGAATTGTATTACTACCTGAATGGTAACTACCTCAACTCTTCTGCCAAAATCTCCTTTAGTTATAGTTCCCTTTTTCATGCATTGTGGAAAGTAATTAACCAGCTATCACTGTCCTTTAATACAGAGTTTCTCTTGATAAAGCACTATTCTTCAGCTTGATTGAACCAAAAATTAGATGCACAGTTGAGTAGCGACTCCAATAGCTGCTACTTAGAGAACCAAGAGGTATGGTGTCAAAAGGCACCAAATGCTCTTGGGGCACAAAGCCTGATGTTTTTCCTACAGGATGTTCTGATGTGACTCAGAACACCAATGTAAGAAGGGGTCTTCTACCTATCATACTTTGTATTTTTTCATAAGAATATATATGAAAAATACTATTTTTCTTGTGCTATTTTGAGTCCCAATATTTACCTGTATAACTATTTTTTTTTCTTTCAAAGAGAAGTCTAGCACAACCCTTTATTAACTCTCAATTCCCCTTATAGGTAAATGACCCTTCAAATTTTCCTTGTCTAAAATGTCGCCTGAACTAGGATAATCTTTACATATTATGGGATTGTTCTAGTCCATCGAAGAACAAAGACATTCATCAAGACTGCTAATCTGCAAAAGAAGAAAAAAAACTGTACATGTACATTTTTGTGTGCCTCCACCATAGACTATTGGTAAAATGAATTTCCCTAGTTAATGGAGCTCAGTACTTAAAATTACCTCCTTTGTAACTTGCTGCTGAGCAATTAAGGATTCCTGGGGAGGATGCTTCAGAGAAGCAGACCTTCCCCTGAAACAGTACCTGGTGTAAATAGACCCAGAAGGAGGAAGAAATGAAGGGAGCATTTGTTTTTCTTTCCCACCTGTGCATGCGCGCACACACACACACATACACGCTCATAATGTATTATCTGCTTGGAACTAGGTAGTGATCTACAGATAATAGTTTTTTTTCTGAAATTAAATTCTCTCTAAATTGAGGCTGTTCGAAGAAGCAATATATTACTGCCAGATACATCACAAGTGAAGTAGAAAAGAGACAGATAATTGTCAGAAAAGAGGATTATTGCCACATTTAGTGTAGCAGTAACTTTATTCCAAAGGATAAATAATAAGGCCTAAGCTATATTATTTCCTCTTAAGTTAGAGACCAAGTTCTGGATGCCTGAGAGAAATGTAATAACACTAACATTCACAAACCTGAGGGCTCTGGGTACCACAGTGGAATTTAGTAGTGTTTTGTGTTCAGCCTGCACACATGGAAATGATGACTACGTGAGGTGAAAGTCTGTGGGGAGTCAGACCCATAAAACCTGCTTAGGTATTGAAACATATTGAAGTGCTTCTGYATAAAAATAAATGAATTTTTTCTTCATTAATTTTATTGTGACAGATGTAGCTTTAAAAGATGAAGTGCTTTCCTTTCCAAGGTAAAATTAGCATTTTTAAGGAAACTGTCTAAAAAGTATCAAATCTTTGTGATGAGATACGCGTACATGCAGGCACACACAAACAAAATAAAATTTTTCTTAGATTTAGAAGCAGTCTCTGGTCCCCTTAGGGGTCACAGATGGCAGCACCAGATCCAAAAGCAGAGATCTTTTTCTTTACATTAGCCTTATGCCTTAGCATAAATTCAAAAATTAATCAACAGCTTTACAAGTCACATTCATAGATATCTGTAAATATTTTAATTGAAATAACACCTTGATTTAAAACCTAGATTGCCACAGTTTGGGGTGAGAAAAAGGGGGAGAAAGATATAGCAATAGTTTTACTACTCAGTCTTTTCTTTAGCAGATCAGTCTGCTTATAATAAAGATGTGTCAAGAAGATACTGAACTGACTTGTTTGTAAAATATAGTCTTATGTTGAGATTATCCTTTTTGCTGCTTGTATAATATCAGAAGGGGGCAGGGAAGAGATGAATTTCGGGTACTACTTCTTCCAGTAGATTTGTTCCAGGAGATTTTGCTATTAGGAATGCTTAGCATAGAAAGAAAACAGGGGCATAAACAGAGAAGTTCTAAATAAGGCTTGAAAGAATGCAGCTTAGATGAAAGCATACAGGAGAAGAAAATCAGAAGAATACAAAGTTGAAGCAAATGTTTAATAGGCTGTTTTGGACCAAAACCAAAAAAAAGACAGTGTAATTGATGCCTAACTGTTCTGTGTTTGGTTCCTGTAGCAGAATCAACAAGAGCAGTCTATTCACAGAGAAAGGAACACAGTCCTAATCATAATTAATACAAGATATGTAAACACACCTTGCAGGGAGGTAGGAACTTTAACTTGTAGTCATGCTTGATGAGTTCCTTGGTTGTTATTAATGAGAAGTTTGAGTCAGACATTGTACCTCTATGACTTTCAGTGGCTTAGAATGATTCTGGATTTGCCCAAGGAGAATAAAACCAAGCTAACATATAGACAATTCTAGGGAAGTATGCTAAAATTGCTAAAATTTGGAGTGCAGGAATAAAATAAAAGAGAAAGGAAAATAAAAATTATCTCTCTAAAAAAACATAAAGGCAAAAAAATCCTGAAGATCCAACACAAAAGATGGTTGTTTTCACCATTTTCGTACCAAGCTGACTTGCTTGCCCATAACTGAAAAGAAATTTGAAATAGAATAAAGTGCAGCAGTAATTATCATCGTATTTTTAAGCAGGGAGCAAGGAAACTTCCAATGCACTTACATACTCCCCTTGTATATTATGGACTATTTGTTTTTTCCAAAACTGTTCAGTATTATGGGCATTTCTGTATACTATGAATTTTCACAAAATGAAAACAAGTCTACAGAAATGCTGAATGACATGCAGAGATACTCACTGCTTGAGTAGGTCTTGTAAGAACTGTTCCAGGAAGTCTTAGAAAATTTGGTGCTAAAATGTGCCAATTTTCCAAATTTTTGTATTGATGATTGTTAAGGAGATATGGGGCAAAAGGAAGCAGGGAAATGAGGTGAACAGTAGTTGTATTTCAGTTACAGCAGATTCCCAAATACTCATCCCTTCCCAAAAGAAAATGTACAAAAATGAAAATTATGGAATTATAGCTGTCTTTGCTTATTGGGTCAGGTTTCTTTCTATAGTCAGTGAGAATTTAATGGGAATAGCATTAGGCTCCTGCATTTTAAAATATTGCAATATATATTTACTGGGTGACTATATTTCTAACTCAGTAGTTAAATGAAATAGTTGGTAATAGTGCTGCAAAATCTSTGCTAGAATTATAGTAGAATCTAGCTAATTAAGATGTTTGTCTTCATATGATTTCTTATTATTCACTGTGTCCCATTTCCCATTAGACTGCAATAAAACAGCTTAGCAGCATTTCATCAATAGGATGTAATTCTTTGCAATAGCTTAAGTGTTTCTAGATTTATCATTGAAATAAAAAAATACCTCACTTTCAAACTGAAGATATTATAAAGGGGAATGAATGGAGATCTCTTCTACTGCATCTTTTGTTTTACAAATATGCATTGTTATTAATGTCATACATTACTTCCACATGATTACATCTTTTCTTCAACGAGGATGAGATGTTAAAATTATTGCATAATGGTTCTATAACCAACCATTCTAATTTCCTCTGGTCAATGTGCTCTCTAAATAAATTTAATTCCAAATAGTGAATGCAACAGTGCTTTAAAAATAGTCTCTGTTCTGTCAATGTAATAGTATTAGACATAGTAATTCTGAAACCTAAGTGTCTTAACACACACATTGTACAGAACACTACCAGCTAACAAAAATGTCTTCGAACTTTTTGTATTGAACTGGGCTGCATCTTGACCACCATTACAGAACAGCATAACGTGGAGGGAAAAGTCGTAATTCAGTCTCATCCTCTGTTGACTGACGGGACAATAATCCCATTGTGTGGTTTGCTATAAAGTCAGACATGGTGTTCAATGCCTAAGTAGACTAATTTAGAAACCACTATGATGTCTAGGCAACAGGAGGCATACAATTTGTGCTAGTGATATACCTCCAGGCAATTTATTTTGACCTTTTGTATATTCTGCACAGAATGAAAATAAGACAAAACCTGCACAAATGGAGTGTTGTTACCACCATACTTCCCCATAAGAAGCAGCACTGTTTTACTGCTTATACTGACCTTGGACTTTTTTTTTTTTTTTAATTCAGCTGTGACTTAATTTGGTGCAGAAAGCTTGATTTAAAATAGCTTAGGTTGTACAAAACCACAGCAACTTGTGGATACTATAAAAATCTCTGTAGTGCACTGGTACTTGCCCTAGGAATGTTCCTCTTCTCAACTCTTTAGCTCTCAGCTGAAATAAAAAATCATCTGAAAAATTATATATTGTATCAGGCCAGTAGGAACATACATCTGTTACCACCACTTTTTTTAGTTTTGATAAACCACAGGAAATCTTACAGATCTGTTCACTGGTGTATTGTGGGTTTTTTAGTTTTTTTTTCTTTTTTGTTGGATTTGTTTGTAAGCTCTGATTCAGAGTCCAGATCATAACCCAAAATATACTGATTCCGCTTTAAAGGTTAGTCTCTACAATGCAGCAGTGTATTGCTAAGGAAAAGCAATGCATACCCTATTGTATTTAGCAGAGTTGCATGACTTTGTGTTTTTTGTGATCTCTATATGGGTATAAATGTGAGGAAGAGGCTTAAGATCAGGTCCAATATCAGAGTTTAAAATGTTAGAGAGTACACAGAGCAGAACAGAGCATGATTCTAAAAGGAGAAAAGACAAATGTGTGATCTTTACAATTGACAATAAAAGAGACTACACATCATGTGAAAAAAGGGCTTGTATGCCTCCAAGTTTCATAGAGATAGACCCACTGAGGATGTACATCTTTTGCATTGTTTTATTTGAGCAGATCCACTAAAGGAGAGTGACTGCTTGGCTCATGTTCTCTGCTGCATTTGAAATTCACTTCAATAACAGATTAAGGAGTTCACTAAGCTTTCACGAAAAGGTGGACTAAACTTTTCTGATTTTCAAACTGCCTCTGTCTTGTGACGGACTTATCCTATACAATATAATTTTCAGATTAATTGTACRGTGCAACCAATACACCTTCCAGAATCAAATTATAAATATGTTTAAAGTACAGAATTAATATTACTTCATACATTTCACATTGATCAAAGTTAAAACTAGGAAAATGATCAATCCAGTATTTGTAAATTAAGACAAGTATGTAGGCAAGACTTTCCAGCTCAAATTATTCCATTTGCTGAGACAGAATTGCTACCAGGAAGACACGTAGCAATTTTAATGGGGTTGTAGCCCTCAGCCCAGGGCTTCAGCTGTCTGTGATTCAAGGCCTATTTCAGTGCAGTACAACTATGTGACCTGAGCACAGTTTTACTGAGAAAATTAAGATGTTTAAGGTTGGTAAGCTAAAGCTATGCTAGCTAAGAAAAGTCAAAACAGAGACAGAAGTATAATTGTTGAGATGGTAATAGAATGGAGCTTAAGGTTTCAAGAGAAAAACTAGTGAAATGAAACCCTAACATGGAAAAAAAAACCTGAATCAGAAGAAAGCAACTCAGCAGTATTGAGGATTATTCCCCCCCAGGAGCATTGGAGATTGACTCTTCCTCACTTGATTTACAGCAGCCTGGCTCAGACTCATCAGGTGTCTCATCAGGTGTGGTGTGCATGTGTTCATGTTTAGCCTACAGGCTTGTTACTCCCAACTATACATTGAGTGTATGAGCCAATAAATAATTGCTTTTTACTCTTAAGCTGTATTGCTTGCAGAGTCTCTCTGTGCACAATAAAGTGCTCCTGAGAGAAAGCATTACAGGGTACCACAAATCACGCAGCAGGTTGGGATACTGGGTAGGCAGCAGCTGGCCGTGGAACCACCACAAGGATTCGGGTGGTCAGCAAGCAGTTACCAAATTCAACGTTTGCACAGCACTTTTTAGTTCTAGATTTTTATGCTTATGTTTATACAAAAAGAAACCAAGAAGTGTCCCTAATTAACTTAGACCCTAGAACTTCTGTTTTAGCTTTCAATGATCAGTATAGTGTCCCCCAGTTACCTTGTTACCAGTGCTTGGGCATTGATTCAGTAGTGAGTCAGTGGAAAGAGAAGAGCTACTTAATCTCCATTACTACTGCCTATAAAATCTGTGTTCCTTGGAGGACTACCATCCAAGTACTTGCCACACATAGCGCTGCTTAATTTATGAGCCCTGACAGCAACACAGTATGACTGCCAGTACTGTCTATGGCTGTTTGCAAATATTGGCAGTCTTGTCCCATCTYCTTTTATCTGTTATGTTCTTTTTTGTTGTCTGTGGTATACATTTTTCAAATAACCTTAGGCAGATAACTTTTTGAAACAGACAACTTGGTAATCAAGGAATTACCACTAGCCTCTCATTTTCAATTGCTTCTGTACTCATAAATAAAATGACTTAGGTGGTTCAGGTTAATCTTTAGTGGCAGTGGTAAACATTATAAAGTTGCCACAAACAATGTTGTATGGCTTTGGCAAACTGGGCAGAAGCATCCCAAGAGCATACTAGAGCAAAGAATTGACTACCTCTAATCCTTCCAAACTTCAAATTGAAACAATTGGCAAGCTATTATATGGGATATTGCACAGGTTCCTATTTGGCTTGTGGAAAAAAGACTTCTGTTTCTTGTGACAGTGGTAACCTTCAAAAATCCACCCCCCAAAAAAGAAGAAAAAATGATCTGTGTAGTTATTTGAGATACAATAGTAATTTCAAGGTATCAGGAACTGTACAATATGAAAGTCTATTCTGTAGGTCTTCTACTTCAAAAATGCATCTTTAAAATTAAGAAAGGATGTGACACATGCTTTTCTCTAAGAACTATGAAAAGTTTGTCATTTTAAATTAGCAAGTATTTTTATTAAACTTACTACTTTAAAAACATACCTTTATCAAAATCATATAAATTTCATCTGCACACAGCATCATATTTCAAAAACTATTTTGTCAAAAAAATATGCAAAATGTTTCTATGTGCATTTATTTTTGGCACCTTTGATTTAAAAACAAAGAATTTATTGTAATTTGTATGAATTCATGAATGGATGTGAGGAATATAATTGAGCAAAGTGTGAAGTATAGATAGGTGATCCACTTCAGACTGTATTTCATTTTATGAATCTTACTATTGAGATAGTTGAAGCACAAATGTTCAGGAATCAGGTGAAGAGTGAGATGGAAAGTTCCTAGGGTGGATGAAGTCGTGAGTAAAAATATGGCTGTCAGCGTCCCCTTTGCCTGTCTGTCTTTTCAGTGTTGTCAGTATCTTTGTTATCAAATGAAAGGGAAAACTTTGCCATTGATGTAGATTAAGGGACAAAAAATTGTGAGCTAGTGGATCCAGGTGGTAAAACTGAGTTCCTTGAAGCAGAGCTGAGAACCCAGCTGAAAAAGGAGAAACTGAGGGTACTAATGAATGGGCCACACATCCTGCTCCCTGGAATTCATCCAGCTGATAAGCTCCAGCTGTTGGAGATATAAGTTGGTCTCTTAGAATGGTATCTGCTGCTCACTTCCACGGGGCAAAATAGCTGGGAAGAATGCAGGAAAAATATTCTGAAAATTCTCTGAGGTATAAATGCTCCCAGAAATGTTGTATCTTGGAAGGAGAACTGGTGATGGCATAGAAATGCGATTTTGAGAGTTGTGCTTCAAATAGTTTTTAGATTTATCTTTTCCACAAAAAATCTGGAGGTCTAGCACAAAATGCAGGCTGTTGCAGAGCAGTTATTGGTGTGGACCTTTTGAGTTATGGAATGTGAAACAAAGCATATTTATATGCTGGAAAAGAGGCGAGTGAATCTCAAAGCAAAATAGCAAGATTCTTGTATGTTAATAAAATATGGCTGTGGTTATTGTGAAATTTCTAAAAATGATTTAAACAAAAAGGTATCATGAAATGTTATATTACTGACTATCCGTGACTGTATTGACTATAAGCTGCTGCTCTTAATTTTTAAAAGAGTGGCTTGCCATGCAAAGCTCTTGATACCAGTTTTACATCTACTTCACCCTTTTTTATAATGTTATATATAAGCTCTTGCATGTTAGCAATAAACTGGTAAAAGTTGTGCAATCTGCACACAATTGATTGGGATAATGATCACCAAATTGTCTGCTCATGTAAAAGGAAATCTCGGTGGATCCAGAGAGATGGTGGGTTTTTTCCCTTTGGCTTTTGGGAGAGGGCAGAGCCTATTGACCCTGAACTATTAGAGTCRAAATTGGGAGAGGGGAGTATTAGGGTGAGTGGGAAATGTTGTCTTCATGTTTCATCATGTGGAAGGTGTAGCATTCTTTTGAAGGTCACTTTCAAAGATTGCAAGTATTTACTAATGAGTACTGCCAGGAAAAACTGTGTCAATGCGAGACGCTCRATCTCACCTTGTGTTTCTGACCATCCGTTATACTGTACATGGAAAAATTGACAGAATGGATCACTTAGACTAGTGTTCCTGGTCTGCTTTATGAATAGGGTAACTAGCAGGGTCACGTGTAACACAAGAAAGTTTCTTGTAAAGTATATTTAATTCTCTGACTTCTCCATGGTTATAACTTCTGTCAGCAGGATAGTAACTAGGAACTGGAAGACTGCAAATTGTTAAAACGGCATAGGCATTTTTGCAGTGAATGCCTGCCTATGCTTAATCAGCTCAGTGAAGTAATTTACATTGTTATGCTTATCATGGCCTCACTATCATATGGTTGAAGCCATTATTTGGCAAAAGTTAACTTTGTCTCTGAGCAATGGGAAGCATGGGAAGAGACTTCCTTAATGGAAGCAATAACTCTTGCTGGAGTCCATCTTATTTCTTTTTGAGTGCTCGATCTCTTTAAAACAAAGATCAGAGAGTGTTCCAGAGCTGTGCATGTGTTGTCAGAGATTACACCTCAGACATTGTCCAGTGGGTTTAAAATCTTGTACAGTTTATTTTTTCTATTGGTGACAGAAATCCTAGGAAAGTTGCTTTGAAACAAAGGCAGTCATTTTGGAGTTCACCCTGTACAGAATTCATCGCAGCAGTACTGAAACAGGATTAGATGTGGATTTTATGTGATGTATTGAAAGACTGTGCAAGTTGGTTACTCCTGACTTGGTATTCTAGTAAGTGGAAATAACCTAGAATGTTGGTGTTTTTCATAGCTATATTCAGACCTCAAGAATGACTAAATGGCTTGCTAGAGGGGGAGGGGAGGGGTTCTTCCTCATTATTATATACTTGAATAGCGATGATGCTGTTTGTCTCAGATTTTCAACTTGTGTAAATAAAATAGAATCCGTTATGGATGGAGAGGTAGAAAATTTAAAAAGATTTAATTTTTAAAGGAAATTCATAAAAAGGAAGGAAAAGCTTTCTTGAAAATAGTTCTTTGGTCAGAATGTTAAGTTCTGTTTGTTATTTCTGATTTCATTCTTAATGATTCCGTTTTCTGTGTGACTCCAGTGGTGTCTCCATACAATAAAAAAACCTATGGGCAGTGCAGCTAGTCCTGCTTCCATTCTAAATTGTCTGGTGTGTGTGTAAATATAAAAATATATATTTGTGTGTATTTGTATGTAGGTATGCATATGCACACAGACACACACGTGCACGCAGTGGTAGACAGAATTCTCTCATCTGTCAAAGGATTTTAAACATAGTATTGCTAATATTTATTGCTGGACACATAAGCTACTTGTAAACAAATTCTTGTTGTAGTTATAATTAACCTCTATGCTCATGAGAACTTAGATTTTTTTTCTTGTCTGAAGAAATGCATCTYTTAGGGATAAACTTATACAACATATAAAACATATGTATATATGTGGGAGAATATCTGTGAAATAGGTAAAAATCTGTTAAAATTACAGATGTGTATTGCAATAACTTAATGACTTGAAAGTATGGTAGAAAAAAATATTTTTTGCATATTCTGCAAGTGAATTAGGAGTAAACTTTCAAAATGTCACAAAGCAGACTGTTATCAATATGTATCAACATCCTCAAGCTACTTGTTGGCAATAAATGTCAGTAGAAATTTTTATGGCTTTTACAGCTTATCTGCAATTTGTAATAAGCTTTGTGCATGGTCCATTATTTTATGAGTGAGAACAACCGTCAAATGAATGTATTTGTAATGCCAGGAGTTTCATTACAACATGACCGCAGGCTGAAGGCTAGGTGCTAAACTGCTGCTAGGTTTATATCTTTTGACAATACTTTGACAAAAAGGGCCATGTAGCTTGCTACTTCCATTACTTTTTCTTTACCTTTTTTAATTAATAATTTAACTTACATTTCTTACAGCCTCATTATCACTCCACTATTTCATTAACTAATCATTATAGCATTGCAGTTTATAGCTTTACAGGCAAGGAGACTGAGGTATTAACCAGTAGCTTTGAGTTACGTAGCAAGAACTCTGATTTGCAAGCAGAGCCTGCAGCAGTGTGGATTTTATGTCATTAGAAATCTTTTCATCTTTTTTTTTTTTTATTAAAACAGAAGAAAAGATTTTAATTCTTTCTCAGAATGATTCATATCCTGTGGATTTTTCCTATTAGGTAATGAAGCTATGTTATTAAGATTGAGTATATAAATAATTCTCATAATTCACAGAGAAGAAAGAGAAATAATTACCTCTGAACATTTCATTATGAATGGAATTCTGTCAAAAACTTTAAAAAGGGGGCATTAATACAAATTAAGGTCTTAGGAACTCATTTTTTAAATACTTAATCCTGTATTTTATTTAACTTTTGCCAGACCAATGAGAATTTTTTTTTAATCAGCAAAATGGATTGCTGCACTGGAAAAATATTAACTATGAAATGTAAAATTTCTATGATGAWCAAATATTTTACATTTTATTGTCTCTGTCATTGCAGAGTAGCTGAATTTGTATAATTTACCATCCCTGTCGAGTTGACCATAAACTTTGAGTCTTAAAATTTCATACGTATTTGCTTAGCAGAAGAATACAGCTTGTTTAAAGTAATTCTGCAAGCTAGTCCCACATTATGTGTCTCTTTATATTACAGTCAAGGTAGATTGAACATTGAAATAAAGCTATATGCTTTTATTCTTGAAAAACTGTAGATCTAATAACTTTTGCATGGGAAATTTTTTGATTAGATACATTTTTGGAGCCAYTGATAGTTTAGTCTGAATAGAAATCAAGAGAAGTGGAATGTACTCCACTAGTGCGAATTCCAGTTCATGTTGACAAGGACAAGTTGGTGCTTTATTAATGTAGCTGAGGAATCTTTTGCATACACTTATGCTTATATGTAGTATTTCAGCAAAAAGAAGTCAAGATGTACCCTATGCCCCTTTAATTTTCAGACTGAGGTCCACAGTTGCTACCCTAATTACTTCTGAGGAGTGCAGCCTGAAAAAAAGCCAAAACCCTCCTTCCTTTTCTGCTCTCCAAAAACCTGTGGCTATACACAATTTCATAAGCCTGAATGGAGATAGAGAAATATTTCTGCTATTTACAGGAATATTTTATCATAAGGCACATCAAACAATTCAACCTTGTTCTAGCACTGATCTTGCTTACCGAAACAAAAGCTACTAAACTAAAACTACTGAAGCATATGTAGGCTTCCTTTAGAAGTTTATGCAGTATCTTCTAACACATTTTGTTTATCTTCCTAATAATAACAAAGAAAATGTGAAGGAATATACAGCTCTCCTTATTTTATTTCATTCTGAGCCCACTGAAGTGGAAGTAGTTTTGGCCTTAACATCAATGACATCCAGACAAAAGRAATGCTGCTTTAGATATTTGAATTGTTTGGAACAGCAAGACAGAGATTTTTCATTACGATACAACCCTAGTGTTATATTATTATACTGTAAAAATTACATGTTAGAGTGCAGTTACCTCTTGAAAGAGTCAGCAACATTTTCGCTTAAGGAGATAAAAGGCTAAATCTTCGAAGATGCAGAGTTTATTCGATTCTCACTAAGTTCAGAGTTGAGTGTACTCTCTACAGCTACATTATAGCAGTACAGGTATATGTCAAGTTGTATCCATTGCAATTAGCTGAGGAGGACACATGGGGAAGATGAAGATTAAAAAACTGCAGGTATACAAGCTATCCTCTCCCAACCCTGCTTTGCAATAAAAGCAAGGTAGCTCTATTTTCTCCACACTACAGTCTTCCAGAGGGAGTCACAGGTTTTTGGACGTATGAGCGTGTTGCCTCTTACTTACCAAAAGCACGCCCTTATGCTGAGAAACTAGAATTGGCTGAAAGATGCAGTTTAATTTACTTGCTTTTTTTAATTTGAAAGTAAATATTACTTATATAAGCTTGGCGTGGTGGAGCCAGGGTTGTTCTGTGTTGTAGGAAAAAACTCGGAGACTCTAAGTTGCACTCGGGAAGGAGCTGCGTGTGCCCTGTTGACTCRGCAGTGAGTGCAGCTGTGCATTCAGAGCCGTGTGTCTGGCAGGGGTGGGAAGAGAAGGGGAGCGTCTCCGGAGAGAATTGTAGCTGGCAGGGCCCGAGCGTGACCCAGAATCCCTTCCGCCGGGGTCGGAACGCCGCCTGTCTGTGCGGCGTGCCGCGCTGTAAGCGCGGATTGCTAATGGGAGGGTAGGTGAGAGCTATGTCGGGGGGCACCTTGACTGATCGGAAGTCTTCGTAAGGAGCTCTGTGCCCCAAGGGCTGTGGGTGGGAGAGAGCCCCCCAYGGAGGGCCGCTCTAAATAACCACCACTCTGGCGCTGCGTGAGCTCTGCCTCCTCTTGATCTTTATTATGCAACTGCCCGCTCGTGCAGGTGGCCGTGTGTGATGATGGAGACGGAGGAGGGCAGTGCGGGCAGGCCGGGCGGAGGGACGGTGCCGTGCCCTGGTGTCGGGGCAGGCTCTTGCTTTGCGGGYGCGCGCTGGAGCTGGGCAGCGGCAGCAGACTCTCGCGTGTTGGGCAGCGGAGTCGTGGGCGTGCGAGTAGGTGAGCTTGTGGGCGAACGGGCCGGTGCTTCGCCGGGGCTCTGCTGGGCTCTGGCTGACGTGCTGTTGAGGGTCAGCGTAGTTCTCGTGGTGCCTCAGTGGCCCCGGTGCCCGTTTCCCACCGCACGGCCCCAATCTCGCTCGGCGTCAGCGTGCCCAGCCCGGCATGCCGCCCGCTCAGGCCCCGTCRCTGGTTGGTGGTTCGGGTCCGTGTGTGCCG